>NW_026859979.1:0-228147 GCF_026571515.1 Ruditapes philippinarum
GATAAAAAGACACTTGCAGTTATGAATACATCTGCGGATGTTTGTAAATTATAATTTCACCATTTTTATGTTTAAAGGACTCCAATGAGGTTTGTGAAATGATAAGCAGAAAATATTTTTTCCGAAATGTACCATTTGATGTAGGTTTAGACCACTAATTTGTGTGCAAAATTTCAGATCATTCGCGCAATTCGTTTTTCCAGAATAACTATTCAAATTGTAAAAAATGACTCAAAATGAAAAGCGTATAAACGCTTTTCATTCAAATTGGGCTAAGAAAAGTATAAACAATACGATTTTCAATTTATTTCAAAGTATATTTCTTAACTATCTTTGCATATATTTCTGTTTAAAGTGACCCAGCTCATTCATGTAAGAAATTCAAATGTTATATGTTTAGGCTTTTTAACCTCAGGGGCGTCCCTTTAAATTTTTAAGTCTGCTTAAGCTGGTGAAAGGGGACGTGGGCAAAAGTCTGCACTTGACAGTAACGTCCATCAAACCAAACCTGCAACATTTCCAATTTTGTTATTTTGGTCTTTCTTAAATGATTCTTATTTTGTCTATTATATTAGAATATAATATATTAATTTAAAAAGTAATAGAGAATGCAGCTTCCAATACATCGTTTATAGATTCACTTATTAAAATTAAACTCATTTAGGAAGAATTTCAATAAATTTCTGCTATTAAACTATTTTAACAAGAGATGAGCATGTTTAATTAGTATATCCTTATGTAACCATATCCATACATTTTCTCTTATACATTATTTTCTTTCATAATGTTATTATATTAATTTCATGAACTTTTCATTTGCATGACACGAGCGTGATACATTGAGAGTTCATTGATAACCGCCATATGATGTTTAAATTTATCATATTCATGCTTAAATTTTTGAATTTCTGCTTTAGCCCGGTGCTATGGAACGTGCACCGTAGCCTACAAATACCACAATTGCCCATGACAAACTTAATCAAACCATGTTGCTGCATGTTTCATGTGTCACTTCTTTTGGATCTTCATTTATCTTTAATCCACATTTACTTTGCCTTCTTACACTACGTAAGACATTGTGATTAAAAAAAAACCTTAACGTGATACCGTTTTCATAAATAGGAAAAATGAAATTAAAAACACACGATTGTGTTTTTGGTCACACACATTTGATGACACGAGTATACATGTTCGTTCTACCTAAATTGTTATTTCTTATCCATGTTATCAAACAAATCGCAGCTTTTCAGCCTGTCCCGCCAGTCTTTTCGGACACAACAGTAAGATACACAGAAACGGATGTGGCATCTCGGTCTAAACTTAGTAGCTAAAACATGTAAACAGAAGTATTCAATGCTAGAGTTGAAGACTATATTATATACACTATATCTAGTAAAAGTCCACCTTATAGAGCTATATTTACAGATACAATATATCTTATAATATATTATAATGATTGAAGAAACCGAAAGTAAACGTTTCTACGCTGTTGACACATTAAGATTGATTATATAGTACATCAGAGAGCTTTTTTAAATTGATTATTATTGTCAGATATACATGTATGTTCCAAGTTTTACTTTTTACGGACTATTACTTTATTTTCCTTATATTACATCATTGTACATTATCAGAAAGATAATACCCTCTTTTTTGTTTTACATCTGAAAACAAACTAGAACTACTTTCAATCGGAGTTATAGTTATAACAGCCGAAATGTTCGATTGATTGTCAAAACGTAGCTGATATCAATATTAATAATATGTTTAGTTTAACTAAAATTTATAGTTTATCTGTCACAAAATAAACTAATTAATTTATTCTTATTCTTTCTTAACCATTTAACGACTATGTTGTCTTCATTAATGATTATTTAATGATTTAAAGTGGCATTTTGCTCATTTTGTTGTTATCAAAATTTTGAGAGCCATAAAATTAATTTTATATATCTTAAGATTGACTTTAATAATGCCCATTAACAAAACAATAATAACACAATTGCAGTTGTAAAAAAAATTGGCATGCCCACCGCTTATACATGTGCATCATGTGATAGTAAAAATAGAACAATCTTACTTTGTGATAATGTGCAGTAAATTTAGTGAATTTAAGGTAGGCTAGGTCAAAATACAGGTAAACTATTATCAGCAATCTATTGTTATCTTAAATTGTACATTAAAGTCCAAATTTTTACAGCTGTATCTAAATAAACAAGGTCATGCTATCTATCAATTGATATCAGAGTTTCAATTCTACATGTATATCGAAAAACATTGTTTATGGTTTAAATTGTAAAGCTGAATGTCAGATTGCACACAAATTCTTACTTAGTCCATAAAGGAAACCCCTTGACAGCCCCCAACACGACCCAAGGGGAAGGACAAATTTTGACTCGAAAGCTATAATTTGACAAAAAGTTGTTGCTGTGGAAGAGATAATGTTTCATTGCCAAAGATATTTGAACTCTTACATTCCATTGTTCAGTAATAATCGTAAAATTTGCAGCCTAACAGCCTAAAGAAAACGAAAATATTACAAAATACGAAACAGGTATATTTATAATAACCACTTCATTAGATCATGAAATACTTTTCAACATCATGTCTTTATATTTGAAGATGCTGAACTTAAAGTTTTTATTCCAACACTTTGAAATTTGTTGAAGTTAGCACCTATCAGCCTAACAGCCTAAAGAAAATTTACTAATAGAATATTATTATTATACCTAGAAATAGAATATTACAAACATGAAACATATGAAAAGTTGACAGCCTACAAAAATGTGTGTACTTCCCCTATTTCTAAAACATTAAACCCCTCCGATAGCTTCAAAAACTTTTATTAATTTATGTATTTATTTGTATAAGTTCAAAATCTTCGCGAAATTTGGACAGAACTAGACATTTTTTGTTTCATTCATAACGAAGTTTATCACATTTGACATTAAATGTAATGTCTAACCACTTCCTAAATCTCCCTTCTTTGACACGATTCCTTGTCTCCATTCCTTTAAGTGAAAAACACGCTAAAAAACACTAATTACCGGCGGACAGACATCTTGTTATGATCTTATAGCCTTGATTGTGTCAGATGACGCTCATTTTGTAGAAAAGTAGATTTCTCACTTCAATTTTACCATGTGGATAACCAGGATACATGACAAATACTCAGACATGTCTTCGAGTGTTCTTAAAACTTAAAAATAGCACCCCCTTAAAAAAATAAAAAAATGTATCAACTCACTACTTATTTGATATTAAATTACTTGTTATATCTTTATGACGACGAGTTCATTTTCAGACTTTTATATTGTTGAAACTTCAAAATGCCACACAGATTATTGTAAAATCACTTTGAATTTGTCATACATATTAAAATAAATAGAAGTCATAATCAGAGCTGCATCAGTACTAAGGGTGTAGTACTTAAGTACCAGTACCAGTACTAGGCAAATTATGCAGAACCATTACCAGTACCAGTACTAGATTTAAGCTCGGTACTGCAGTACCAGTCCTTTTTTTTGGTGAAGTAATTAAGTATCAGTACCATTACTTTTATATATTCATCAAAGTTTGAATAAATACAGTGTCAAACAAATAATTGCCAAATATTATGCAGCAAAGAAATAAAATCATAATTTACTTTAAAGCTGCATGCCTCAGATGACCCAAAATATTTCAAGAAAATTAACTTGGAAAAAAAAAATCACCAAAACTTTGAGAAAGTTAACAAATTAAAGATTCAAGTGATAATTTATATCTAATGTGCAATTAATGACTGTATTTTGTAGTATTATCACTATATTTCTACTGCGTTACTTACGCAGTAGGGGCTATTTATGCAAGTTTTTTACCTCTTTTGGTAATTTACGTGGGTTTTAAGTGCTGATTGTAATGTGTCAAGTAACTGTCTTTGTTCATTTAACAATATTTTACCTATAAATACATTTTCAAAATTTTCATGAAAATTAGGATGAATCTGGAGGCGTGCTGCTTTAAAGTTAACATAACATATTTACAACTTGATAGTTTTAACATACTTTTTACAAACAATATTTACAACATATATTCATGTCATATCTTATTGTTTAGAAACCAGTTAACTGTATAAATACAATGCAAACATCCTAACTTAAAAATAGGGGGCCTCCATGGCCGAGTGGTTAAAGTCGTTGACTTGAGATCACAGGTCCCTCACCACTGTAGGTTCGATCCTCACTCGGGTCGGATTCTTTCATGTGAGGAAGCCATCCAGCTGGCTTACGGAAGGTCGGTGTGTTCTACCCAGGTGCCCGCTCGTGCCTGAAATAATGCCCGGATGGGCACCTGGGGTCTTCCTCCACCAATAAAGCTGGAAAAAAAATCGACGAAAAATCTCGGCGGGACGCTCTAGGATGGCCCGACTTGAGTGTACGGTCGCCCATATGGGCTTTCCGGCGGCGACCTTAAATAAACGCATCAAAAAAAAAAATAAAAAATAAATAACTTAAAACACAACAGTCTTTTGTTGCCTTTCACACCTTCACACCTCTGTTCAATTTATATCAAAGTAAATAACAACTTTTTATGGTGCTAACAATATCACTTTTTTCACTTGAAATGGGATTTTTTAGAATAGAAGAAATTAATTAGTGTTTATTTGCTCTTTTACTAGTAAATACAAAGTAATAAAAGATTTTAATAAGGATATTTTAAGGTACTGTTTATCTTAATTGAATTTTTACTTAAAGTCTTTGGTGCTTTTTATAATGAATACCATGTTAACATTTGAAGGAATATTGCAGCAAATTATCTTTGAAATGCTCAACACTCTTTTGCTTATTTTTTGAGTGAAAATGCGAGCTTTTGTGATCGCTTTTACTTTAAAAGACATATCTTCATAAACAGCGAAGCCAATTTCACCCAACCTTCACAGTAATTTTCCTTTGGTAGTCACCTTTGAAAATTGTTCAATAATTTAATTCCTTGCAGAACTCTGGTTGCCATGGCAACCAAAAAAAGAAAGAAAAAACACAAAAAATCTTCTTTAAAAAACCAAAAGAGCTAGAGCTTGCATGAAAGTAAGTGTCTAAATAAAAACCATCGGGTCAACATTTGACCCGCTAGGGTGCCGGGGTCATTGATTTGCCTTATGTATATTGTGAAATTAAAAAAAAAATAACAAAGATCTAGAGCAAAGATATTTAGCATGCATTATTTTCTGATTATTAGCAAATAAAAAGGTCAACCTAATAACTGTTGCGGGAATAGTTAATATACTGTCTCGTAACACATGTAAATGCACGTCACACTATTTGTCACTTCACAAAATCAATTAGCATTAATGAGATTGGTATATTTAAAAGTTACTAATACGATTAATCATAATTTTAGGTGATCAACTATGTCATGGTACTATAACTTCTCGTTTGAATGATATTGTAAACTAGATGGAAATAAACAACCGGTCACGTGTCAATCTGTTTGACACCGCCTTGCCGATTAAAGTGTACAATACAAATTCTGTAATATTATGTAATACAGGGGTAATAAGATTGAATTTTTAACACACCGCTATTTCAATTTAAATTTCTGATGGAAAAGTAGTCTAATGATATCTTAAAGAGATGACTTTTGTACATAAGCATTTCCTCGTTTAATAATATTAGTCCCTCATAGTTTCGTTTATCTGTTATAGATACAATTCACGTTTTAAGTACATACAGCTGTAAGTCACCCCAACATTACTGTTTTCTTTGTGCATAACTTGAAAACACGTCTATTAAATCTTTTAAACATTTAATTGCAGTCATCGTTATTGCGTTTTGGCCCTACGCAGAATGCGCATGCAGGAAATGCAACATTCGTTACAGTAACTATGGAAAAATCGTATTGTAAAATATAAACATTTGTTTTACTTTTTATACATATTTATAATTATTCATTATAACCTACATAAGCACGTGAAATAGCATAACATAAAAATAACATAAAATATGTAGAAAATTCAATTGACTTCGCCTTCTTATGACGTCTAAGCATTGCAAAATGATGCTTTAGTTTACAATCAAAGAAATCTTTGGGAACAGTAAAATGCGTGTACACATGTTCAATAAAATTGTGTCGTCTGCAACAATTATTGGAGAGAATAATTTTATAATCCTCTTACCTAATAACCTCGGTATGGACCGTTAACTGGATATAATCGTGTTTTGAGTCAAACAAAATCTAGGAAAATTAAAAGGGGTAAGAAAAAATGATTTGTTATAGTTTTCTTAAAATATAATCGTTGCTAAACTCCAAAGTACAAACACAATCTAGTTTTTTTACGAATTTTGTCCAAAATATACGAAACGACGATTTTCTCAAAACACTTTTCATGTACTCACATGCAAGCATGTAGCGAGATAGATAAACGTCGCCTAGTGTACTGGATATTATATAATATGTGCTGAGATATGTACTGTACTGAGTAAAATATCCTATATGAAACTGTGCAATGGAAATGATTAAACGCTTCATTATATTCATTTTAGTGAAATCATAAGTATGACCATAGTAATAATCATCATCATTTTTATAATCATTTATTTTTAGAGATGGACAGTTATGCATTGATAGAGTAAGAATTATGTTGGTTACCAACATAAAATGTTTTCATGCATTGCCAAACACAGGACTCTTGTGTTTTCTATGCAAAAATGATAAACAATGATTATTTATAGTTACTATAACGCAGTTATGTTAAAAGAATGATATCATCATTACATCGAGGATATTAAATGAATATGAATTCAATACTGGATTTATTGATCGAGTTGAATTAGATTATATTATGCAAGCCCTGCACTACCATTTTTACGGATCGCAAAAGTGAATTATAAAGTTATACGCGTGTAATTTGCATTGTGGTTTCACGTTGCGCAAACACGTGTGTTTTCTCATGTGCTGTCATGAATGTTATATAATGATGTAAAGAAAAGCACTGGAAACAATTACACCTTTTTGCTTCTCCTTTGGTAGTCTTTAGAAACATGTGTGAATGTTCATTATATATCTAAAGGGAGATAATAAATGTTAAAAATAGTGGTATCTGTATGGTAAAATATGAAAAAACTCAATAAGATTCTACGAAAAGAAAACTAAATTGTTTTATTATTTCTTTTTGAATATGCATATGATAAGACGATGGCGGTCTGTACTCGCATTGGTTTAGGTTAAATATTATGTCATCGTCATGTATTTAAGTGGTCGCATAGTATACGAAACTAATTGAAAAATGTGTCTATGAAATATACTATGTATACTATTACACAAATAGTGCCTCGATAAATCTTTGTTAGTAAACGTATTCTGTAATCAGTCTGAGCGATCAAATATAATTATTATGAACTCGTCGCAAAATAAACTTTTAATTTATTTCAAAAATGATTGTTTAATGTGAATAAATTCAACTGCTGGTGTTAGCGGCGCAAAAAGAATGGCAACGAACCAAGACAATAATAGCTATTTAAGAACGAATGAAAAACAGAACTTATGAACTGTCAGAAATTAATAGAAAAAACCTTACCCCAGTTTTCGCTGTCAATTGAAAGTTAAAAAACCGAACTTTACTTTATGTTTTTAACGATTGACTGTGAACACCTAGTATGACTGAAGCCCAATTTTTTTCTATTTCTGCTACTTGCACGTGCACAGAGTGATATTTTGCCATTTGTGTAAACCCTTCTTTACAGTTTGATGAGGAGGCACCGAGTTTACACAATGTTGGCTAAAACTGGAACAATTTTGCACAAAACGACCCCTGAAACGTCTGCATCGCTTTGTATGTTAATAAATCATGTTTTGATAGTTCGGATAATGTTATTGCATGTCCCTAAATAACTGACAAGAATTGATGACAAGGAAAAGCGCTAAGCCGTTCGTCCGTTCTAATAAATGTATGTTTTGAGCGTTCAACAAAACTCAACGTACTTTCCGCCATTCCTTTAGTTGTTTTCGACTACTTTATTATACTTAAATTAGAGGAAACTGAACCGTAAAACATTACTTCATTTCGTAGCTTTAAAGTGAGATTTTGCGTATGTTTTACAGAAATGTTGCATTGAAATTCAAAGAAAAAAAAAATAAGAGAATTTTATACCGAGAAACTACAACTTGCTTCTTGATTGAAGTGTAGTGTATATTGGTCAGTAATAGGTGGTAGTTAATATGACTTAAAATTAAAACATATGTCTTCAAAAGATTTGTAAAATTTTCTATGTTTTGAATAAAAACTTGAAAAACATATTAAATATTATTAAAACTTGCAGCAAGGTTCCTTGACTATTTAACGATGTTCGGTACAAATCTGTTTTAACATAAATAGAAAGAAGTGGACACAATGGTATCAAAACTTAGAAATGTCTTAGGATGAGAAACAAGAATTATAAAAATGGAAAAATAACTTGGAATCGGTCTCGTTTTTTATTTTGTCTTTAAATGTTTTATGTTTATATTTGATTTTTTTTATCAAACATTTTAGGAACTCAATAGATGAGACTATATTTAAAAGAAATACATAGGTTTTATAAGAATAAAGAAATAAAGCACAGTTTTAGACCAGTTCTCAAAATAACAAAATAATTCACCTCTTGTGAAATATCTGCCCTTGAAATATACATGAATATTAATACATCATATTTTAAGAGAGATACCTATAAATATGATCGACGACACCAATTTTATTCACTTTACATGTTTTAGGCATGCTCTAAAATCTTGTGAAGATAAATTGAATTCTAAGAAACAGTTTTCATTCTGCATTTAAGACTAATTAATAGAAACTTCTTTAAAGGTGTACAAGCAGATGTTATAACTGACATATATACATGTATTTATTGGCGATTAAACGAAATCAATCACTAATATTTCAGAGTTTTCGAGATGCCATTATTGAAAACATATTTATTGTTAAATATATAATATTTCATTAATCTTTTTTAGTCAATCTGATTGTATTCTAGATTTTTGTATAAATTTTGAAATGTCAAAAAGGGGCCAATATGTGTGCTTTTTATCAAATTTTGCTATCACTGCGATAAAAATTTTATAAACTTTTGGGTTTCCCAAAAGTGTAAAAACAACTATAATTAATAAATTTTGGGACAGACTATAAAGAAAAAAATCAAAATTACTTTTTTTGGTTATGTTTCGAAAATCTTCCCTTCGGTTTTTAAAATTATTAACTAGGTTTTATATAAAACAAAGAAAATTTCTGGATAAAGTTTTTTTTTACAGTAACCCTGGGGTTTTTTTACAAACCCCCATTTCGTAAATATACAAATTTTTCGGAAATTTCCCTTTTTATTTCTAAAATTTTTCCCGGCAACAATTTTTTAATTTAAAATTTTTTTATATCTCATTAAATTTTTAAAAGACATCACAAAAACATTGAACCGAAACATTTTCTTAACCATAATGTTTTGCAGTTATTAAATGAAGAAAAGATAAAAAAACAAGTCCGACGAAATTGTATATCATTTCAGTGTTTTGTCAACGGAGTTGAGTTGTTTATGTCAAGGACTTGTTCCATATTTATGGATTTGTTTCTATGCAGAAACTTAACATCTAGCTAAGATATCCGTTTGTGCTCTAAGCGTTTTTTTGATAATTTCGACTGATAGTGAGTACGTTTTACTACCAAACTATAATGTTTATATAATGTTTAAAGCTCCTAGCAAGAATATATCTTTTATTACATTCCATTAATTTTCTTGTGTAAGAATACATTGAATTTATTAAATATTTTATATGTATCAGTTTGAGGGAGACTACATGTTAATCTTCTTATTTAAAAGTTATTGAATTATGTCCCTTGGTTTGTTTATAAAAAGAAAAGAAAATGATCTTGATAATGTTTAAAAATATTGAAATATATTATATTTGAAATGATGAGTGTCAATTTGAATTTTTGTTAGCTCAAATAATTTGCAAGTAAACTTTTGAACAAGGTTATTGAAATAAGGCCACACAAAAATGAATTCTTTTTCTGAAGAGTTTTTAAAGAAAAAAATGGGCGAGTGAGCGAAGTGCTCTGTAGAAGAAAAAATAAGATTAAAACTATGTTATCTGTGTTTTAGTCAAAGATGGTTCCCTATCATTACAATTTTTGTTCCAAATTAAGAATTTGGGGGAAAATTTGTTTTTTTTACCCCAAACAAACTATAAAACTTACATGACTTGAATAAGTGTCGTGATTTCAGGGCGTATTTCCCTAATGAAAACAGATGAGTTTTTTTTACAATTTTGCTCATTTTTTTGTCCTATTATCTCATTGTTAATTCTGTAAATAAATTAGTACAGGTCAATTTGTTATTTTTTTAAGACCAAAAAAGCTATAATTAATTATTATAGACGTCAGTAGAACTTAAAATAGGTCCTAAAATGTATGTGCTTTTATTTTACATGTACCTGTTTGATAGTCCAATAGGACAACCAGAAGCATCTTTATCAGAAGAGCAGACGAAATCAAGCTTTCATTATAATCATGACAGTTAAAATATGTTTCACAGAACAATCTGCAATCAAATTACGCTTATAAAATAGAAACTTACATTCTATATCCTTGTCTCAACTACATCTTTATAATCACTACCGACAAGAAGCGTGAGTAATTTCAGCAGGTCTAATGAAAGCTTTAGAAAAAATGATGAAGCAAATAGACATAGTGATGATGATAATTTATTCCTTGACTTTGAAATTGATACATTTGGAAATTCATCTAATAATATGATATGATGTCTTTGCTAGTAAAGCAGATATAAAATTTATGTATTTATCTAATAATTACTAACAGGTTTATCATGTCAAATTTGCAAAAAAATCCGAATAAATAATTGGAAAACGAAGACTCATTTATGTTCATAAGCTGATTTATATTGCAAACACATGCATGTCTTTTTCGTACTGTTTTGGGGGGAATTTAACGTAAACAATTTTGGCTTTCTTACTGAAGTGAATATATCTTACATATTACTTTCAGAATAAGTATCAGAGACAGAAACAAAATATGAATGATTTAATAGAGAGTGTAAGAAGGTAACTGACGAAATTAACAGTTAAAACAACCAGTTGATAAAATGTTGATGAATTTAAAATAAATACAAGTAAAGTGGTTTCCTGCGGGGAACATTTATAATGATTTAAAGATATTTCATTTAACTATTTTCAACATTGTTTGGGGAAAAAATAGAAAGAAAAAAACGTTTGTATCAGGAATATAGTTGACAATAATCGATCAATAGAAGAAGGTCTTTGGTCTTGGTCGAAAATAAAACAATACCATTGTATGAATAATTCCGTGCAAAAAAATAATATGATAAAATAAAGTAAACACACAAGTTTTCGCAGAAAATATCTCTATCTTTTATGGCAGATGCCACAATTCTGTGGATTTTCACTATAAACAATTTATTGTTTGTAAAATTTTAGATAGATATTAAAGAAACATTGATAATTTTCAAACACATCATGCAAGTTTTTCCACCTTAAACGGTAAAATAATAATAGATATTAGAAATATCACGTAGTAGTGTTATGTTCTTAATTAGGTGTAATTCGGACTAATTCCCTAGCATTGTGTACACCCGTCATTTGAGAGACCGGTGTGTGTATATACAATGATTCCCTAGAGGTAAATCCGTAACGTACCAGGAAACGGTATTTAGCTAGGTTTTTGAATAGGTCAATTAACCAATCATGTACGGTTTACAAATCACATGCTCCTCCATGTACCGAAAACATGTCACGTGCTCCTCCATGTCTCAAAAATTAAACGCGTACCAATACCCTGCGGGCTCCGGCCCGCAGGGAATGAATGTAGATGTGGAAACACAAGGAAAACAAAAGAGAAACTACATCGTGTGAAAATCTTGAGATACAAGGGGATTTCAGTGTTACAAATAAAATAAGTTTGTTGTGTGATACTATTGCAATGGTACAACAGTGCAACGACGTTGTTTGTAACAATTGAAAGAAATGATTTAAAGTATCGCTGCAATAAATCAATTTGAACATAATGTTGACCCTGTTGTAAAACAACTAAGGTAAGGCCAAGAATGTTAGTAGCACTGTTCCAAACTATATGAAGTCAAACAGAACTGAAATGCCCATGAAAACATTCACAAATTAAAGTGCAAAATGTTTTGCAGACATTGAAACTTTATCTGAAAAGCAACTAAACGGTTATGAGTTCCAACAGAAGGATTTAATTAGTGAAAGCTTAAACACGAGCGTTTCTAAGGAAGAAAAATTATCTAGTGACCCTGTAACTAAACATTTTATTGACACAGTAACAAGTAATGAAGTATCCGAAAAACAACAAAATGAAATTAAGGATATCATTGACGATGAAATAAATACAAACTTAGGCACTTTAGTAATAGTCCAGAGTATTGAAGTGTTTGATGAGTTGATTTTGCATAACGTGCTGTGGTTGAAGTCTTATTTCAAATGCAGGTACTTTACTTAATCATAATATCAAACAAAAGTAAAGGCAAAAAGTTGTGCTTGTAATAGATTTTTATTTGAATGTCAATTTATAAATATTGATGACATGCATATCCAAAATGATAGTTAAAATATAAATGATTTTAAATCGAAATAATATGCTCGTTTTACATATTCTGTTACAAAACCGCTATTAAATTTTTAATCTATTGTTGGATAATCTTACGTTAATATAAACATTTTAGGTATATGTTATTATTTATCATTTATACTCGTTTAATGGGTATTTTTACGATTATTTGTGGTATTGTGTTTTATCAAATGTTAAAATAGCATGTGTAACGCTCTGCAATACAATTGTAATACACAAAACTTCTTTGGTTTATTTATGAATAACCCGCTTATATGTTCACTCTGTAAAACTACCCATTCATGAGCTTGTGATAACATAAACACAGAGACTATGTGCCATGTATATCTGTATGCTATACTAAACAAGAGCCCGGTTTGAGCCGGGTGATGCTCCCCGAATAGGTTTTGGACACAGGAAAGTACACCTCTTGTAGTTTCAGAGTTATGTCCGTGGAAAAAGTTCAAAGTGCAATAGTTCCAAAATTAGGCAAGGCAGAGTTACAGTTCTTTGCACTGCATATATAATCAATGTGATCTATCAACCTACAAAGTTTCTTGATGATATCTCTTATGATTTCCGAGTTATGTCCTGGACAATTCAAAAAGTAAAAATAAACAAAGGGCAATAACTCCAGAATTAGGCAAGGTAGAGTTATGATTCTTGTGCACTGCACATCTACCCATTGAGATTTATCTACCTACAAAGTTTCATGTTGATATCTCTTATAGTTTTACAGCTATGTCCTGGACAAGATTTTTCTAAAAGGGGAGATTATTCAAAAATAAGGCTTAACAGAGTTATGGTTCTTTCGCACTGCACCTCTACTCATGGATCTATCTACCTACAATGTTTCATGTTGATATCTCTTATAGTAGAGTTATAGAGTATGTAGACTTATAGAGTTATGCCACGGACAAGATTTTTCTATAAGGGGAGATAATTCAAAAACCAGGCAAAATAAAGTTATGGTTCTTTGACACTGCACTCCCCCTCCATGCCCTCTACCACTGTATGAAGTTTCAACAAATTGTCTCCAAGGGTTTTCAAGTAATGTTCCGGACAAAGTTCAAGTTCAAAGTATTAAAATAAACAAAGGGCAATAACTCCAAAATTAGGGTGAAAAGAGTATATGTTCTTATGCACTGCACATCTACCCATTGAGATCTATTCACCTACAAAGTTTCATGTTGATATCTGTTATAGTTTTAGAGTTATGCCCCGGACAAGATTTTTCTATAAGGGGAGATAATTCAAAAACCGGGCAAAATAGAGTTATGGTTCTTTGACACTGCACTCCCCCTCGATGCCCTCTACCACTGTATGAAGTTTCAACAAATTATCTCCAAGGGTTTTCAAGTTATGTTCCGGACAAAGTTCAAGTTCAAAGTATTAAAATAAACAAAGGGCAATAACTCCAAAATTAGGATGAAAAGAGTAATTGTTCTTATGCACTGCACATCTACCCATTGAGATCTATTCACCTACAAAGTTTCATGTTGATATCTGTTATAGTTTTAGAGTTATGCCCCGGACAAGATATTTCTATAAGGGGAGATAATTCAAAAACCGGGCAAAATAGAGTTATGGTTCTTTGACACTGCACTCCCCCTCGATGCCCTCTACCACTGTATGAAGTTTCAACAAATTATCTCCAAGGGTTTTCAAGTTATGTTCCGGACAAAGTTCAAAGTATTAAAATTTACAAAGGGTAATAACTCCAAAATTAGGATGAAAAGAGTTATTGTTCTTATGCACTGCACATCTACCCATTGAGATCTATTTACCTACAAAGTTTCATGTTGATATCTCTTATAGTTTTAGAGTTATGCCCGGACAAGATTTTTCTATAAGGGGAGATAATTCAAAAACCGGGCAAAATAGAGTTATGGTTCTTTGATACTGCACTCCCCCTCGATGCCCTCTACCACTGTATGAAGTTTCAACAAATTATCTCCAAGGGTTTTCAAGTTATGTTCCGGACAAAGTTCAAAGTATTAAAATTAACAAAGGGCAATAACTCCAAAATTAGGATGAAAAGAGTTATTGTTCTTATGCACTGCACATCTACCCATTGAGATCTATTCACCTACAAAGTTGCATGTTGATATCTCTTATAGTTTTAGAGTTATGCCCCGGACTAGATTTTTCTATAATGGGAGATAATTCAAAAACCGGGCAAAATAGAGTTATGGTTCTTTGACACTGCACTCCCCCTCGATGCCCTCTACCACTGTATGAAGTTTCAACAAATTATCTCCAAGGGTTTTCAAGTTATGCTCCGGACAAGACAACGGACGGACAGACGGACGGACAGACAGACGGACAGACGGACAAGGCGCCGACTATATGCTCCCCCGAAATTTTTCGGGGAGCATAAAAAGTGAAATATATTTCAAAACATGATGCTTACAATACACACACTAAGATAAATTCAAAACAGGTTGTAGAGAAATTCATTGTCATAACATATATATACATGTACTTAGAGTGATTAAAAAAACGTCTTTCGAATATTGTACCCTAACCCGTGAACTTGAATTGTATTACTAAAAATAAACTGGTTTTATTCTGGATTATACAATAAGCATTATTTTATTGTTTGAACATAAGTTTATTGAAGTATAAAGTCATCTATCATATTTAAACAAACTTATAAAGTTATACATTTTTCATTTAATTGGGAATATTAGCTTAAATCTATTACTTTTAACAGTTACCCAGTTTAATAGTCTGTATTATCACTTGATAATAATTATCATTTATTTCATAAAGTAGGTACATACGCCTTGTTATGAATATTTAGTATTAATAAATGAATATCACTTAAGTATTTACAAAATGAATAAATGCATAAACAATAAGTACAGTTATAAAGTATTTGGATGATGAAAATTGGAAATACAATTGTTTAACAACAAAACATAGTATGATATTTATAAAAACAACATGTACATAATTAATGTAGACTACATATTTACATGTTTAGTGAGACGTAGATATGAAAATTTCATTACTTTTAACAAATTATTTTTTATAATAAATGAAGAAAGTCACATACCTGGATTATCCAATAAACAATTTATCCAAATTTTACAGTTTGAACATAAGTTTATTGAAGTAAGAATTCATCTGAACCTCATAAGTGGTTCGCCACATATTTCTATGGCAACACATTGCATAATAATAATCATTTTCTGTTTGAAACTGTATAAAATTAATTGAAATATTTCGTTTAAACCAACAGCTAAAATGATTTCGGCTTTGGGATTGGATAACAGCTGATTAGTTATCAAACAATTCAAAAGTTCACAAAAGAGTTCCAGGATATGTAGTTGTAAGTAAGTAGGTTTTGACATCTAGTGTATTTAAATCCTTTATGTCAATAGCAATCTATTTTAACACAAATATTCAAATCCCAAGTATGAATTGTTAATATGAAATGTTTGGAAGAAAAACAAGAGGGCCATGATGGCCTTAAAATCGCTCACCTGTTTATAAAACTCTCCATGACAAGGAACATATATTAGTAATTATTGTAATCTATAAACAAAAGCAGAATATAAAATCTAAAACTGATATCACAAAGTTCATATTTGTATCTGAATTAGTGTATGTTTAAAAAGATTACTGGTTACCATTGCTTAGGGAAAAGAACAGTTTTAAAAGATGTGTATATGTAAGAATAATCAATGGCTCCCATAGTTGACCCTAGGGCTTTTATTTGAACATTCTTTCCACTAGAAGATGTTTCATGCCAAATGTCTAAGCTCTGGCTCTTTGGGTGTTTTATTAAAGATTTACTCAATGAAAATCTAGACACTCACTAGAAAATGTATCATGCTTAATATCTAAGCTCTATGGGTTTTTTTAAATATTTTGTTTTACTATAGACTTTTTACAGTACGATTTTTCTATAGCAACGTATGTTGCATTTTAGCGCATGCGCATTCTGCGTAGGGCCAAAGCTCAATAAAGATATAATACATTCTAGTGTACTTTAAGGCTTTAAAAGGCGTGATTTCAAGTTATGTCACCCAGATAAAAGAAATTTTGGGATGAATAGAGGTGGTAAGTACTTAAAACGTGAATTGATATTTATAACAGATACACAAAATTAGCGGGACTTGTAATTCAACGACCAAAAGTCCTCTATTCAAGGTATCATTAGGTGACTTTTTCATCAGTAATTTAAATTAAAACAGCAGGGTGTTAAAGATCACATATTATTACCCATGTATAACATAATATTCCTTTGAAAGTGGATTGGCAAGGCGGTAAGTGTCAAACAAGTTGACACGTGACCGGTTGTTATTTGCCAGCTAGTTTATCATTCAACCGGGTCGTTTTAGTAACATGACATAACTATGAAAGTGATTAATCGTAATTTAAGTAACTTTCATTTATACCAATCTCATCAATGTTTATTGATTTTGTGATGTGACAAATAGTGTACGTGACGTGCATTTCCATGTGTTACAAGGAACCGGACAAAATGTTTGTTATTCCACCACTCATCTTAACTGAAAACTAAATTGAAAACTAAAACGCATTAAAACACGTTTTCCGACTTTTTTCAGATTTATAATTAACCTCGAGTTTAAATGTTATATATTATATGTTATAATAAGATTTCAACAACAATTAAATTGACTTCCTTATTTGCTAACATACGTTGCTACAATGTCAAGGGTTGAACAGCACATGGTACCAAGATCTAACCAATAGCAATACATCCTTTGCATGGACATGTACAATATGTGATGAATCAAATCTTTCGAATATTTCAAGCATCCTCTCAATCTCATCACATAACAGCTTCTCACCTCTAATAAATGAAAATACAGATACACCTAGCTCTATAAATCCCAAAAATCCAAAACAAAAACAAATTGATTATGTATCCAAACTGAAAATTCTATGCATAAACTGCCAGTCAATAGTCAACAAAAAACATGAATTTCAAAATTTATTAATAGATCAAAACCCAGATATTGTTACAGCCACAGAGTCATGGCTAAATAAAGAACACTATAACAGTGAAATTTTCCCACCTGAACTCGGCTACACAGTTTTTCGCCGTGACAGACTCAAAGGTAAGGGTGGTGGAGTGTTTATCCTTGTTAAAAACAACCTCCTACCAAGTGAACAACCAAAACTGAACACCGATTGTGAAATAATATGGATAAAAATAGAAATCAAAGGTAGTAAGTCACTCTTTCTGGCATCTTATTACAAACCACACGAACTTGATATGAATAGTATTTTAGAATTTGAAAAATCCCTTGAACTTGTGCGTAACTTAAAAGGTACAAAGTTAATCCTTGGCGATTTTAACTTCCCAAAATTAAATTGGGACTCTGAACATACACCATATTTTAAAGAAGGCTTAAACACAAGTCCTGTATATGATAAATTCCTGAACATCATTGATGATCATAACCTCGTACAAATGGTCAATGAAAGTACACGAAATGACAATATTCTTGATCTATTGCTCATTTCAAACCACACTCTTGTTAACAACGTCAAGGTCATACCTGGCATATCAGATCATGACATCATATCCACAGAAATATCTTCTAGGCCTACCCTCCTCAAACAAAAGCCTCGTACTTGCACCTTGTATAAAAAGGCAAATTGGACTGAGTTGAAAACTTTCATTAAAACCTCAACATCTGAAATACTTCAAAAAGCTGAATCTTTGTCTGTTGAAGAACTTTGGTCGCAGTTCAAACACACACTTGAGGATGGCATATCAAAATTCATACCCACTAAAAGAATTACAGCTAAACCATCTTTGCCCTGGATAACAAAATCCATTAAAAAATTAATTCATAAAAGAGACCAGCTCTATAAAAATATTAAAAAACCGAAAACAAATAAAAATAAATCTGATCATGATCAATGGCTAAAATTTATAAATTTGAAATCGCAAATAAAAGCTAGATTTAAACAATCATATGAATCTTACTTAGAAAACATCCTGAACCTTGCAGATGATGATGATGAAACTAATACACAAAGTAAAGTTTGTACCAAAAAACTATACTCACTTATAAAAAACTCTAAACAAGATTCACAAAGTGTGTCTCCATTAAAAGATCAAAAGTCAGGTTCTTTCAAAATTAATAACACTGAAAAAGCAAACATTCTTAACAAACAATTTCAATCAGTTTTCTCACCAATTAAACCACTCACACTTAAAGATCAATGTATACAAAAACTGAGACTCATGGATCCCAGAAAGTATTGTCAGTACCCACAAATGAATGACATCATCATCGGTAGGGCAGGTGTACTAAAGCTCCTCGCCAACCTCAATGCCAACAAAGCTGCCGGCCCTGACAACATTAGACCAATTGTCCTGAAGGAGCTGAGAAGAGAGATTGCTGACATCGTTGCAGTTCTTTTCCAAAAATCCCTGACCACCGGTAATATTCCCAATGACTGGACTCGTGCAAACGTATGCCCTGTCTACAAAAAAGGTGATACAAGTGATCCAGCAAACTATCGCCCAATTTCCCTTACATGCATCCTCTGTAAAACACTCGAACATATAGTTGCCTCTGAACTATCCTCTCACTTTACCACCCACAACATACTCTTTGATCTTCAGCATGGATTCAGAGAAAGACGATCATGTGAGACACAACTCATTGAACTTACTGATTACCTTGTGAACAACCTTTCAAATGGCAAACAAACAGATCTCATACTTCTTGACTTCTCCAAAGCTTTCGATAAAGTAAACCATCTTAAACTCTTAGATACCCTGCAAGAACATGGTGTTTGTCCTCAAATTCTAAACTGGATACAGTCATTCCTTATTGGCCGTAGACAGACTGTAGTTGTGGATAGTGACTGCTCATCCGAAGTCCCAGTTACCTCTGGAGTGCCCCAAGGCTCGGTCCTAGGGCCCCTTTGTTTCCTTCTATATATCAACAAGTTACCATCTTCTGTCCTCAAATCCCAAGTCAGATTATTTGCAGACGACACTGCTGTATACCTAACCATCAATTCCTCCTCAGACCCCCCAACTCTCCAACATGATCTAGACAATATGGCTCTGTGGGAGAAGCAGTGGGACATGGAGTTTAACCCTTCAAAATGCCAAGTCATCCATATCACCAAAAATAAGACCATAATTAAACACAAATATATGCTCCATGGCCAAGTCCTAGAGTCTGTTACAAATGCTAAATATCTCGGACTAGATCTATCTGCTGACCTTAAATTTAATACACATATATCTCGAATAACTTCCAATGCAAACAGATCCCTTGGCTTTATTAAAAGAAATGTCATCACTAAAAATGAGAAAGTAAAGAACTAGCATACAAGTCCCTGGTCCGCCACAGGTTGAATATGCCTCATCTATTTGGTCTCCTTATACTAAAACCAATATTGACAAAGTTGAGATGATCCAGAGACGTGCAATAAGATGGGTTAAAAGGGATTACTCCCCTCACTCTAGTGTCACAGCCATGCAGGAAGAACTGGGCTGGCGATCCCTTGAACATCGCAGATTGGACTGTAGACTGATAATGTTTTTATAAGATATACCATAACCTAGTTGCAATTAATCTCCCAACTTATGTTCAAACCCCACATAGATTAACCAGACATATGCATCCCTTATCCCTACGTCAAATACAGGTATCCTCCGACTACCATAAGTACTCTTTCTTCCCTCATAGCATTATACTATGGAATAAACTTCCTAGTAACATTGCCACCCTGCCCAACCTGAGTCAGTTCAAACAGGCAGTGGTGGGTTTGCAGTACTAGTCTTACTCCCAGTGTTTTTAAACTATTTTATCTCTTATCATCTTGTTTCACTATTAACATTTTAACCATGAATAGAATACATTTTCAGTCTCACCTTCCAAGCATGTCAATGTTTGGACTTTTCTTTTTAGCTTTTCTCTTCACCTTTTACTAACAATCCGACGTGCACTAAATTCCTGCCTTTAACACTCGTAAGAGGGGTTGGCAGTATCCAGAGATAGATTTCAACATTTTTTAACAATAATTTCAATGTCAGGGTCGTGATCGTAAGGGGGAATTCTTAAAAAATCGTCTTTCCCTACCATTTTAGCCAATCTTGTCCATAAAGCTATGAAGACATCTTTTGTGTTCTGTTAAAAGCTATTTTATATGATTTTCTAATTTTTACCTTAAACTAACTCCGAATTGTCTATGAATTTATACTACATTTCTATGTAGGGCAAGGCTCTTTTTGCGCATGCGCGAAAAACTACCACTTCCAGTCAATTTTATAGCATCCGACCGCGTCGTAAAAAGGTCTAAATACATAAAAGGAAAATCAATCGCCCTCCCCCCGGGGCGGGGCCAATTTTGACACAAGAGCTTTTATTTGAACAACGTTGGTAGACACTCATTAGAAAATGTTTCATGCTTAATATCTTAGCTCTAGCTCTTTGGGGTTTTTCAAAAGAATATTTTTCAAAAGTTTTTACATTAGACATATATGGACATTCAATGGCCCCCGGGGCAGGACCAATTTTGACCCCAGGGCTTTTATTCGAAGAAACTTGGTAGACAAGCAAAGAAGATGTTTCATGCCAAATATCTAAGCTCTAGCTTTTTGAGATTTTTTAAAGAAGATTTTTTAAGTTTTTACAATTGACATATGGAAAACCCATGACCTCCCAATGTGCGGGGTTAAGTTTGACCTCAGGGCTTTTATTTAAACAAACTTAGTAGACACTCACTAGAAGATGAATACTGCCAAATATCTATGCTTTAGCTCTTAGGGGTTTTTTAAAAAGATTTTTTAAAGTTCTTTCCTTTCAGTTGCCATGGCAACCAGAATTCTATATGGAATTAAATTTTTTGAACAATTTTCAAAGTTGACCACCAAAGGAACATTCTTGTGAAATTTGAATGAAATTTGCTCAGTGGTTTATAAGGAGATGTCGTTTAAAGTAAAATTCAATGGACGACGGACGGACAGATGCCGGACGAAAAGCGATGACAAAAGATCACCTTGTCTCTTTGTGACAGGTGAGCTCAAAAATCACGGTATGTAAAAACATACTTTCAAAGAATTCATTAAGCAAGTTTTCTAGTATTATATTTGTAAACATAATTACTTGAAAAATTCCTTAAAAGATTGTGCAAGTACATATGAGGCATAACATCGTGAACAGATAGACTTAATTTCATTTATTACGACAAGTAATATTATCTGTTACTAAGTAATATACAATATGGAACATGAAATATAAGCTTAATATGAAATTATGAAAATCCAAATTGACATGTATACATAGAATATGAACAATATAAAAATTGTCTGCATTAAAGGGACTTCACTGAGGCTTTTTTGACATAACGGGACTAGAAATAATCTTTAGAGATTAATATTCCATTTGCTATGTGTAGATCAATAAATTTTGAATGTGTTAACTTCAGATCATTTTCTAGGATAATTATTCTAATTGAATATTATGAAAAAATGACCGTATACATCAATGTATACATCAATACTGCAACGTCTTTCACTCAAATCGAGCTATAATATTCAATTAATTTCAGAGTATATTTTCTGAATTTCTTTTACATATCTCTCTTTTTAAGTGCCTCAGCAGACCAATGTAAGAAATTAAAATCTAATGTTTAAGACGTAAGTGAAGTTCCTTAAATACAAACATTCAGGTATAATATGATCATTTATGACTGACCTGTCTGTAACCACAACTGGCACACATACAACCATATTATTAAGGAACTAGTAGAAAATACATGTTTCTGGATTATAACTTATGTTAACGATATATTCTTTATCTAAAACAAACAAAAAGTAATTAAAAAAATAAGTTAATATTTTTATAATTGCATGCTCTTTTAAAAAAAAGTGAAAACATGCACAGAGACACTGACTCAAGGGTTAACATAAGTTAGAAGTGTTTACTATTAAATTTAATAAAACATAATTTTTTTAAAAGTGGTGGGACAGACTATATTGTGATTTATCCAGTTTTACACACCATTTATTTGTTGAGATAATTTGATTTTAATAAATTGTAAAATATAGAGTAATCTATAGATTATGAAATAATGTTTCTTCACAGTTTTCCTATAGCATGTTTGTAAAAGAAAACATTTTATTGAAGTATAAAATATGAGGAAATTAAAATCATCTTTTTGTTTATGAATATGAAAAAAGCAGGTGAGTACAGTGCAACTGCATAGACTGTCTAAGTTTGAGAAAAAATATACATGGAACAATGGTATATAATCAGTTCACTCTAAGTATATTGTATGAAACATTACAAACTCGTCATCGTCATCGTCATCAATAAATGTTATGACTAATCTGGAATTATCTTTGTCAAATACCATTTTATCTACATCCCACATATCAATCAAGCCCATCTCATTTTCGTCCATACATATTTCTGAGATGACCGTCATGTCGGTGTTCACCTGTAAGATCTTGTAGTCGTCATCCTGTGTCCCAAATAAGAATACACTGTTCTCAGTAGCAGCACACATACAAAGAGGTAGAAATCCTTCCTTTCTAAAATATTTAAGTTGCTTAAGTCTGGAATCCTCACATAGGATATGATACTCGACACAATCTGATTCAGAAATACTAATGTACTTTTGTAATGAACATGGTAAAGTATATTTTACAGAAATGTCATCTCGTTCTACTCCTTTCTTTTTATTCAGATTTGTATCTAGAATTAATGATTTCATTTTAGTAAAACAGTAAATCTTATTCTTGAAGAAGGAAATATTTGTGCACTCAAACTTCATATCTGTAGATTTGATGAATTGAAGTCTTCCGCTTGATATTCTGTACAATCTTAATTTTCTTTTCACATACATCACCACATCCCCAGTATCAGTACAGCAGATATGTTTTGTAGAATTATAGTTTTCTTTTATACCAGTATTGTAGTAACATTTGTATTCAAAGTCTGAACTGATATGAATAATAACATATTTACATATCTGAGATGTACAGATGGAATCATCTTCATTCTCATAAAATGATGATACTCGTATTATGGCTAAATAGAGAAATGATCCATCTGGATGTTGACAACATTCTGTCGCGTAGCAAATTTTCACATTTTCAGGGGTTTTAAATGTATGCGTTTGGATCTTCTTTACTCTGTTATAGGATGATGTGTTCGTACTGAAATATAATAACAATACAAGTATAAAACAGTATTATTGACAAATGTTGTCAAAATCAAATGCTCATCCAAAACAATGATGTTACCTCCTGGAATTATATAATCACGAAAGTGCTTAATTACTTAAAAAATCACTTCCTAAAATATTAATTTGTATGTTCTAGACCTTTAAGAAAATATACAACAGGTATGTGTTTGTGTAGATGTTCTTGAATAATTATACTAAATAAAGGGCAGATGTTTTCCAGTGGTACGTTTGTTTATCTGTTATTCAAGTTGAAGGGATCTTAGATTCGAGCCCTATATCGTGTAATTACCGTCTTTACTCATTAGCCAAATGAATGAAGCGTTAACGAAGTGGTTCATATTAATTTTGTGAACGCTTTATATAATATAACACTACACATATATTATCAAAAAGACATGTTCTGCGTAAAGGACTTTTATCAAGTCTTTTTTTTTCAAGGTGTAGACAATGTAGTAGTAAATAGGTTGTTTATTAAGAATACAATTGTTGCAGTTTTTAAACAGTGATATTTGACTGATCATTGTTCTATACTGAAATGAATAAACTGACAGTTTTTGGTCACATTGAACCATACATTTATCACAGAATATATTGTTAATTCAAATGCCTTTAAATTCACTGAAATTTAAATTATCCAAGATTTTTCTGAGGAATACTAACTATATAAGAATATAATAATGATGATGATAATAAATGGAACTTTGTTATAAGTTTTGGTTCGTCTTATCATAACTATGTTTTACTACATGTGTACGACATATAACACTTTTTTTACTTTTACTTATTTCATCTACCAAATATACAACATCATTACACCTTAATATAACTAGGCATGATCAAATTTACCTATTTAAGATATAAAACATACAACACATAGGGACTCAGCATTAACGCCACAATTCTCTTAGCATACAAACATGTTAAACGCTAACTATGGGATGGGGGAACTATGATTCTATATAGTCCGAAGTATTGTCATTCACCATAATCTTCATCGAAACCATAATTACCATTGCCTCCCAAATCATCATTACTGCCATTATTATCATCATTAGAATCATATTATCATCAACCTTCATCATCATAATCAGCATCGTTATAATGTATAGTCATTTACACCTGCATACCAGCATTATCATTATTAAAATAATAATCAACTGCATGATAATCTTAATCATTACACTCATCATCAGCATTTGATCGTTATTTGTTACTCCTATCATTATCCTTAAGATCATAATTATCATCTCTTTCATCACCATAATCATACTTTTCTTATTAACTTTATAATTATCATCACATTTGTTATAGAATTCTCTTTATTATCTTATCAAAATCAGCTTGGTTTGATCACTTTCAGCAGCATCATTACTATTTTTATGGTAAATGATATAAAGTCCGGTGTCTCTTTTCCAATGCTTTTTAAATTATATAAATATAAAGTGCAGGAAAAGGAAATTGTTGGTCTCATTCATCTCTTAAATATATTTTCATCACTACTTTTTTGTATTTTTGTAAACATGAAATAAATTCGTGTAACTTGAAAAAGCTGTATGCCTCTAAATGACCAGAAATATTTCAAGAACATCGTACTTCATGGAAATGGACCTTTTAGCATTTATGGCCTCTTTTTGGTTATTTCTGTGAATCGTTATTTGTTAATTTTTTTCACTTTACAATATTTTACCTTAAATACAATATTAAAGTTTTCAAGTAGATAAGCATGAATCTGGAGGCATGATACTTTAAACCCAATGCCTAAACGAGCCTTCTTTCTGTTATTCCAAGAGAGATACACGTTGAAGTAAACATTGATTGTTAGTAACAGGTGCTTGTAATTACAAGACATATTGAAATTCATAGACTCGCAAATTATACATTGGTTCAATTTGAGTCACTTTCTTAAGACAAGCTTTTTTAAACTTCGAATGTGAAGGTAGCTATAAGGTTACTCTTGAGTCTGTTTTTCGAAACAAGGAAGTACCGAGCTATGTGTGTCCAGTTTCATGCTCAAATTTACAACGGCTTGTCGCTGTTTGGATGTAACAACCCAGCTAATGAAGAGATAACCACCCGGCAATGCTGCCATTTATTTAAGAAATAACATTTCGAATTCATGATGATGGTGTTAAAATGACAGTACTAATGAGGATTTCACAGATGATTGTGTTGATGATGTACTTGTGATGATAAGGATAGATAGCATATCAATAATTATGATGATGTACTGATGATAATTTATAAATAAGGAGAAGAAGAGGAAGAAGTAGAAGAATAAATGATGATGGCAATGACGATAATCAGTATAATGATTTGTTGGAAGCTAAATTCGCTGCAAGTCTAGTTTGATGTCAACTAATAATGCTCTCCAGAGAGCTATATCTCTTGAGAGCAATATGTGGCGAAGAGATAGCCTAAAAACGCCACCCTTATATATATATATATATATATATCTTCTGTATACGTATATGCTAATTTATTAACCATTGAGACATAATATTCAAAGAGCTATGACTATTTGAATTTGGTTGATTTAATAAGATCGAAAAAAGCTATTGCGGCATTGATCAGTTGGAAGTAAAAATATTGCGGAAAAAGAACAGCTTGTTCAGCTTGATATAAAGTCAAAAAAAATAATTACATCAAGCTTATAAGCCCACAAAATGTAGAAAAATATTTACCTTAAATGGGTAAAGTATTTATCACACACGAACTATTTTTTCCGGATACTTACATGATAAGAAGAATAGGAAAATTCGAAAGCTTCAATATAATGCTCACCTTGGGCTTTAAATTTGTAAACATGCTGCCATAACAGACCAGAATAAAAGGCCCGACGGGACCTAATTAAAGCGGTAAAGTTCTTTGTCATATTTCTACCAAAAAGTTACCAGGGAGCCGGATATTTTGATATATTACATCATGCAATGATTACTTGTATGTTGTTTACCTGGACTTCAGTTACCGCACTCACTGGGATATAAAAAGACTATGATTGTTGATAGGCTCATTTTTCTTTGGTTTACTTTTCGTGTCGATAAAGAAAGGGATAGCGATCGAAAAGTAAAATTCAGATGCTCGTACATTATTTACTTTTCCTATTGTGTCTTTATTTTGCCTATGAAATAAAAGAAAAAGAACAAAAGCACTCGGCAATCTGACAAAACATAAGCCTCGTTTTTCGATGCTCTTTCTATTATTAATAGCAGTGTATGAATATTAACGATGAAATAACGTCATCCTTAGCACGCCATTTATTCATAAAAAGAGAGAGATTTACGCCATTTTAACGCACGAAGCTTTTCATACACGGGTAGGTGTAAGATGACATTAAAAAGCACCGACTAATAACTAAGATAGAAGACAAAGAAACATTTTTCTACTCGTTATATATATTCAGTTTTGAACCTTCATTTACTCAAATTCCTCTTTTTTTCACATTGTGAAATGGGAAAATTGTAAAAATGATAATAAACATACAATTCGTACCTTTATTAAATGTCCTATGACAAAAAAACATTATATTGCGACTTTCTTTCATCGAAGACGACTTCAGATTTTCAAAATAATGGCGGCATATTGTTGTACGAATGATTTTTCGAATGACAAAAAAAGTAGAAAAGAATGTCATTTACACCAAAGATAACAACTTCTTTTCCTGCACATTTCAGGAATAACATTGTATATTAAAACGGAATTATTTATGACCGAATATGCCACACATATAGATATTTTAGTAAAAATCCCTCGTATGTTTATGTCTTTATTGATGTTTCGATGTAAAATCAAAAGATATTTTACCTGGGACAAACATAACCTTATTTGTCCGATATTTTACTTAGGCATACAAAATAATAATAGATAATAAAAAACAAGTTATCATTATAAAAATTATGCTTGTTACACAATAACATTTATCCTAAAATAAACATTTGACAATTAAGTATCACCTGGAATAGAACAAACCGAACAAAAGAGGTCTTACCTTATTCCAGCATACATTACGGAATTACCATCTGAAAATATATAGGTGATCGTAATTTTTCCCTTTATGCAAAAAAGAATAAGATTTTTTATAAAAACATTTATATGTAAATATAGATCTAAAGCCAGCAAACGCAACTAATATATGAATAATTACCAAAATTTAAAAATCAATATTGAAAAAAAATATTCGGAAAATTTAAGATTAAATAGTATACTGCTAGATAACATTTCATATTATTACTCCTCACTTTTTTCGTAATGCTAATTTCCCATAGGCCTCTGGGAGTTATTTTTTACTGTATATGCAAGTGTACCACGTGACAAAGAATTTTGTACTGTTACATATGTAATCGTATTTTAACAGTATAAAATCTGGTCACGTGGTCTATTTTCTAAATAGAATTAAATAAAATGGCCGCCATTTTTTTCTCGATTTATTCTTATTTTCAACGTTAAACCCCAATAGGACATCAATTTCTTCTCTGGAGTAACCATGACACTCATTAAATTTAGTTGTTTGCAACCTGGTGTGCTTTTCGCGTAAAAATATCTTTTTGTTGAATAGTCAAAAAGTGAACATCCGTTTTCAACGGAAATAATTATGTAAATAATTATGTGTCAAACTGGAACATGCAGACGATTTAAGCATGCAACAAAGGATTAATTTACAATTTTAATCAATGAAACGTTACAGATATGGTGGACAGACATAGGATATCATCGTTATTTTGGCAAAAACCATGCTAAGATTATTCTGGAACCAGAAGGATCAGATTTCACAGATCATAACCGTGTAAATGGGTTAGTGTTTGTTTTCTAAATAAAACCTAGCTTATTGTATGTTTATGATTTGCGGATATCATCACTTACTTAGAGAATAAAAGAAACAGAAAACTTCTCAAGTAGGCCTAAAGTACACTTAAAACTTATAAGGTAAGGCCAGTTTAGTTATTGTTACTCTTGGTTTATTTTTGTTACAGTTAGATTTAGTTGACAATTTCAGATCATCACAGTATTTCTGTTCGGGGTAATAAAATAAATAACACATGGGTTTGTGAGTAACAGTAAAAATATCATCCCTCGTAAAAATACTGTTACCCTCGGCTACGCATCGGGTAACAGTATTTTCCTCGGGGTTACCCATAAACCCAGGCATGTGTTATTTATATACGAACCTGTCAATGACTCTTTCTTGATTTCAACAGACAAATCTTTTGGTAATTCAATGACAGTTTCCAGCATTGGATGCTTCGAATCGTGAACGCATGAAATCAACCGGTCTGTTAGACATGTGATGATCACGTTTAATTTGCCATCTTTGACTGCCGAGTAGAGCATATCAAATTTCCGCAACCACTTTTGAATGACGGACATTTCAAACGTGTACTTTCCCCCAAGATCTTCGATGATCACAACACAGGTAACACCAAATCTGACACAGCTGAGATCATCCGGTTCTGTTAGTATGAGATAATGACCATCTTGATATGACGACAGAAGGGAGAGAGCAAGCGTTGTTTTGCCACTGCCACGCGGACCGGAAATTACGATTACCTTCTTAGAGCGGAATTCTGCCAATGCGCTTTCTAGAAAATGTTCATCTGCCATCTTTGCTCTATGATGTTTATTGTAGGCAATTGATTGAACTGCAAGATGGAAAATGAGAAGTCTTTTTTGATTATTAACAACTATAGTGAGTTTTTTTAGATTCTGAATATACTTGTTGTTCAAAAATAATTTAAAGTATCTACATTGTATATTCAATTTTGTGTTTTTACGTATTATGACATTAAAAACTGAATTATACATACCGAGTAAATTTTCGTAGCGTGGATCTGCTTCAACATTTGACATATTGAATTCACCTTAAAATGAAATAAAAAGGATGGTATCATATACTTTATTCAGTAGGACGTTCTCATTCCACTTCAAAGGCTTATTTTAAAGTTAAGTATTAGGACCATGCTTTCTAAAGGATAATGTTGAGCATCTAGATCTTGATTTTGATGAAAGGAAATGTACACATAACAAACAGCTTACTTACTTCAAATAAGTAAAATATAAAGACATCACAAGTAAGCAGTCAGATACAAACACCTTTATCATGTTTAGAACTATTTGTAATCATTAAAATGAATGAATGCAACAAAATACGTGTACCTTCAATAAGGTCAACAGGTGTGTCTACAGTGGTTGGTTTGTAGACAAGGATTGGTTGTTCCATCATATCATGACTGAAATGTCGTTTCCATTCAACTAAAATTGATTGGTCCAGTATTATGACAACATCCAGCACATCATCATTGTCGCTAGAGGACGTTGTTTCAACAATGCTATCCACAATTGAACGAAAATCTTTTGCTTTCTGTAAATCAAATGTACCCTTGCCAAATGGGTGAAGGAACACAACTAACTTGGCATCTTCCTTACCAATATGGCGCCAGTCTGTGGGACGTGAACATAGGATGCAATCGTGCTCCTCATATCCCTTGCTATTAATAGCATAAAGCGCCGCTTGAAGATACAGACCTTTGCCGTATCCTGACACGACCACAAGGTGATTATCTTCGATTTCTGCAATGATCTTTGCATTTTCTGGCGGAGGTGTAAAGTCGCTGTCAAGTTTCTTCGTTAGTAAAGACGCAAAGTTTTCTATTTGAAAACATAATGTCAATAATGCAAGACAATGTTAATGCATAATGTATCAATAATAATCATATAAACAATGTTTTATTGATGGGAACCTTAGGGTTTAAATTCTCCAATAACAAGAATAAACATTTACTGTCAGGCATTGCCTCAATGCTTATATTGGTGATTTAAACGACCACTAAATTATAATGCGATTAACTTTTTGACAAAACTTTAAAATTCATAAGAAGGCTTACCTCTCATATTTTCAAGTATATGATCAATAGTTTTGAAGCGTTTCGTTAATTTACCCCCGGCTCGTGTTCGCTTGACAGTGGTTTTCTTCAAAGTTTTCTTGGTTTTGCCTGTATCTTGTTTTATTTCACCTATCTGATCCTTAAGGTGTTCTATCTTTGCTTCCAATTTTACGATTTTGCTCATGTACCATGACCTTAGCACATCCCCTAGATCTGTTAATACAGAACTTTGTACCTCTTCAATATCTTGTTTAATCTTTTTTTCATAACATTGACCTTTAGCAGATAATGCTAATTGTAAAATGTTCGCACTTAAGGCTGTATATATATTCTTAAAATCTTGTTCTGTTATTTGACAGGTACCTGCAATATGTTGGAGGTCATTTCTTATATTTCTAATGTTTTCGATACAAATAAGGTCACTTTGAGCTACGTTAAAAATGTTTTTCAACAGAGAAATTAACAATGTCACATCCCATGCGCCGATATCTGTTTGACCTTTGCCACCAGATGGGAATAACAAATCAAATTGATAATTTTGTAGAAGGCATTTTGGTTTTTGGGTAAGTTTATTGATATCGTTTCTCCTGAACGCTAAATAAGCATCTAATGTAGTGTATGGTGTTTGGAGATTAGGGTCTGTGGCTGCCTGTTTCAAAAATAATTCCCGCAGAGGATTAGGACATATGTTAACCAAAATGGTAACTAGTCGATAATATTTGTCCGTCATTTCCTCCTGAAACATAAGAAATACTTATCAACCAAGGACGAATTTGGCTGCAAAAAGTAGTTTAAGTGTTAGTGCTGAAAACGTTAAATAATGCTTTAAGCATGAACATATAAAAATATGAACAAAAACAGTACAATACTACTAATATTAGAATAGCATTTTCTGGTGTACATACTGTTTCCTAAATAACAAATAACATCCATAGATATCTTTTATTGAATACAGGTAAAAGAAAAGCTTATAGTTCAACTAAAGAATAAAAAGGTATTGTACTCAACATCACTATTTCCGCGTCATCATTTGGCATATTTTTATGTGACCAGTGTTAGAATTGGTCAGAATTGACAATTTTATTCAAACACCTTAACAACAAAGTTATTGTTCAAAACATTTTAAATCTATAGATTTTTACGTAAAACAGAACAACGTTTTACAAACTTCTGTAAAAAGCAACAATAGTCCGTAAAATGTGTGCATACGTCTGAAACAACCATCATTTTCTAAATGTTCTTGTTTGTTGTAAAAAATATGTTCGAGTAAAGGGGTAAAGATAGTTTTAATAGTATACAATTATTGACTAATGAGCCATTGAATTTGATGTGATATCCATCGACAGATAACATATTGACTGAGGCGATATCCGATGTGCTGGTGAATATCATATCATATGTAATGGCTCACTAGTCAAAAGTTGTTTTATTATATGTTTAGGTAAAGATTAAAAACAGACACAAAAGTAGAGCCTTATAAGGAAACAGACTACCTTCGTTAAATAAAGATTAGATCATATTTAGATCATATAAAAGTTATGACTCAGAGTAATTCTATATTTTCGCAACATTTTCAGTTTGAATATATTTATCTTTAGATGTTTTATGACGGATGTATTTATTGGGGACGTGATAAGGGATATTTTCCTATGATGAAAAATTATTTTTGCAAGCTAAATATGTCTTTATGTTGTCAGAACAGCATTGACCTGACTGTTATTATTATTATGGATGTTATATTACAATGGATATTGGGTCTGCTCATAATAAACATTAATCTATCAACATATTTGGTATTATTCTTTCCAAAGTATAACTAGAATGAAAGAAATATGTGTTCTTTAGGTATATTTTAACCAAAGTATAATTAACTAATATTACAAAGATCCAATAAAGATAAATTTTAAATTATTTTTTAAAATGAAAATATTTAGAATATTGGAGTTTCTAGCGTTATAAATATAGTGCATTTAAGGTCATTTTATTTTACCTTAATATGTAAATCTTCTAAAAGCGTCTGCGATGAACTCTTACTTCATTACCATCTAATAAGACCTTTGTAAAATAAAAACTAAATTTGTATGTGCTATGACATGAGTGACAGTAATGTAATATGAAATACACGTCTGTTACAGCATTCAGTATTAAATGAAGTATTAAACCTGCGCTCATTCAATATCCTTTTAGTTTATACATAGCTAATCACTTTTACCACATTGCATTAAGAAAATAACTTTAAAATACATGTTAAGACTTTAACTTCTGTAAAAAAAACTTACAAAACATAAAAAGAGTAAATATTTGTCCGTTTCAGATGACTGCGTTTACATCGTGTATATCAAGGCACGCACGAGTAGTTTTGGTTTTGCACACCGAATATCAAAATCCATAATGTAATATATACGATGATTTTTTTTACCTACCGGCTCTTTTGTTAAATGCGGTCTAGTAAATCACTTACCGACCGCTTAACAGGTCTGCAAATATAACCTGATCTGTTATTGGAGAAGTCATCAGACCTCTCCATAGTGTTCAGACTGATTGCTGGCGGCATCCATTTATGCGTATCTGATTGTACTGAATGTATCTCTTTTAAAGCGTAAAATTACTAGGAGCAGTCTACAAATATTGTTTTGTGCATGCTCCGTTTTAAAATACGACTTAACTTAAACGAAAATTTAGCATCAGTTTAAACAAATCGGTACATAGAAAAATCGGAAAATATCATTTACGGTACTTACTACTACGTAGATGTTTCATTCCGTTTTAATTATTTAAACTGTATACCACATTGTTTTCTGAATAGCGTTTTACTATTTCATGTTCCGATAAATATTAACAGAATGCACTATCATATGACCGAGTCAACCGTGTACCGAAACTTTCCTACTCCTTAAACATTTGAACCGGTATGACTTAATAACGCAACGGAGATTATTTGGCGCAAATGGTACAAATTTTACGCAAGTTTGATTTTCTTCAAATATTGTGGTTGGAGGCATGCAGTTTTATATCCTATTCATTCCAATCAAATGATATAAACATTTTTATGTAAATCCTGGAGTTAAAATTGATTGATTAACATACTTTCTGTATGCCCGGAGGAAATGTTTCCATATAACTACCAAAACATTAACTGAAAATCTGCTTATTGAATTTAGCAAAAAAAACAACTATTTTGACACAACTTTAAATATATATATATCGTTTATTTCAAATTTAATTCCCTTTGTAGAAAAAGTATACCCAATGCGCCAAGAAAAAAGTCCCTTTCTACGGCAAATAATCTTTTAAACATGTATAAAGCAAGCTCTCTTTATGATACTATATTCAATATATGTAATAAATTCTTTTTTTGTTAAATATTTGTAATTTATAACCATTCATTGCGTCTTTTATGCAAAAATATCCCATCATTTTGGAGTTAAGCAAATCTTCAACAGCAGCCAAAAGACTTCTCGCATGCTTCTTTTTTAAAAAAGCAAACTTCTTATTCTATTGTCCTGTATACAAAAGAAAATATGTGAAGTCGAGAAACTCGTATATTACATAATATTCACCGTTAACGCAGAAATTTTGAAGAATATCGCTGAATTGTGCAAATTAATATGGGTTAATGACCAGTTCCAAAAGACAATTTAAAAAGGGAGGCAACATTTCCTAAGGGTGATTATACAGTATTTAAGTAGGAGTACTTGAACCACCCAAATTGAAAAAGGTCAAATACAAGAAACTAAAAATACTAACAAATATGTATACACAACAATAATGTCGTGCTGAACAATCTTCAAGGGTCGAAAAAAATAACATCATTGATTAAATGTACGGGGACCTTCTGCATCTGTCTTTCCCAAAATATTATTTTCAGTGAGAGTATAGTTCATCTTAAGTATAAGACCGTTTTTGTCTCATTTCTTTTCAGTTTTTACGTTACAATACCAGTACTCGCCTGTTCTTCGCAAGAATACGACTTGCGCCTCCATTTTAGCCCGCGTGTTTACATGCGGTTTTATGAAACATATGCATCACGGATGATGCTGTTAAGAATACACAAAAATAAAATTCTTCCAAACATGAATTAAATTCTAAGAATAAATAAAATCAGCCATCATAAAAAAAAACAACAAAAAACCCAACTAAAATGACGGTTTATCTGCATGTATTACTAATATTTATTCATAGAACCCTGTCTATTACATTCCTTTAAAGAAATCGTATATTTTAATTATATTAGAAAAAGCCTGATCATCTATTTACCATGAAATTTATTATAAATAAAGAAAAAGTGTTCCGTTTTTATGATTAAAAATCATTTTTATCTTCCTCAATATTTATATATATCATTGATATATTATGCATTCATATATCAAATTAATAATCTTACCTTTGCCTACTTGACAAGTTTTGTTTTCATTTTCTGTGACTCAACTCAACAAGTACATTGCCTGACCTTATTACATAATGAAATAACAAGAATAAAGATCAACAAGGCAAAGGCAAGGTTCACAGGACGCCACTCCCGGACACACCCAAGCAGGACACCCAGAAGGCACTAAACAAGTACCTGGATTAGAAACAAGGGCGAAAGGAGCAGGACATGTAATGCGAAATAATGTAAACAAAAACAGGCCCATAAGGGAATTAAAGGGAAAAGGGCTGTACGGGTGAAAAGGTGGGGGGGGGTAAAAATGGAAGGGGGGAGAGAAAATACCTACCGTCAACGACACTCAGACAAGACAGACATCACAAAACATGTAAACATTCAAAAACAAGTAACAATACAGACAAGAAAAACATGTGAAGGAACGCAAAGGTTGCCGCCTTGGAACGGTCAGTAGTAGTTAACCCACTGGGGAGTTTAAACCGGTTTTAGGCGCGCCAAACCTCACTCTTAGCCCCAATATGTTCCTGAATGACACGAAAATGTATATAAAATTAATCCCCGCCAAGTGAAATTCTAACAATGGTCAGGGTTACATTAGACGAAATAAATAAAACACATACAAAATTATGTAAATATGTAGAAAAAGATACTGCCTAACGACCATTACCAAAGTACTCGATGCCTTAAGGAAGGCAGAGCAACAAGAAAATCACCTATAAGGGCACGACAAAACAAGGCAGAAGACGAACATTAAGACAATTCAGTCTCCAAAGGGCTTTAAGAACTGTCCATCATAGTCTCCCACTTGGTCCGTCAGATGTAATCAAAAGAGGAAAGCGTAACGTCCAACTGTAAAAGGGTTGAAAACCAAGCATGCAGTATGCCTTAAAATAATTGGGTCATAACCTCTTTTATAAACCCCACGAAAACCACGAGAAAATTCAAATAACACCTTATTTGTGAACGAATGAATTACAAGAGCGTAGCTGATGATATGTTTGCATGACTTTGGAATGCTTTCTTAAACATGATTAAGTACACAAATTATGTTTCTTGTGAGTAATATTGATAAATACCGAGTTATAAACTGGTGTATCGATAGAAAAACAAAAGAGCATGTAGGTAAGATAGTAACCGCACTCGGAATAGGTCTGCATAGTATTTACAGATCCGTTCGCCTTTTAAAAACCTCGATCGCTACGCTCTCTCGGTCTTCAAATATTGCCATCGGGGTCTGTAAATACTTTGCAGACCTATTCCTCGTACGGTAATTATGACTTAAGTACAATGAAACTCAAAAGTCAGATTGAAATTCTCACGAATGATCTTGAAAAATAAACAGTGCCATGGCTATATTTTTGATGATGAAGTATGATGACTCTACAACCGTATGCGCTTATTCACTTCTTTCAAGTTGATGTACAATAAAAATATTGGTTCATTTCCTTGTTCGGCCACAGCATTGCATAATTCATCGTTACTTCTCAAAATGCTTGCGGTCTTTTGCAATGTGTACATACTGTGTTCCTATTCGGTAAATGTGTGTGTACATTCTAAATGTTAAGTCTCAGTTTGTACACAGTGTTATATTTTTACAGTTTACTTTCGATCCTGAAGTTGGGATAAAAGTATTAAGATGACTTCGAGAATGATGTAACAGGAATAACTACCAAAATAAAACAAATATGGTCAAAATAATTGATTTCTTTCTTCATAATGATACCCGTTGTATCAACATCCTAAAGATCTTTTTCACCGAAAACTTTTAACATTATTTGCTTATTCATTTTGATCCGCTTTGAAACCATAGAGCTGTCTCCTTTGCGACATGACTACCTCCTTCACTACAGAGCTGTCTCCAAGAAAAGATATCCTATATTTTATTTATTAACCAATGTTTTGACCTGATTTCAATCTTAATTCAATTCTAGACTTTGTATCTTCTTGAAACGTATTTGTTTTAATCTGAATCGATGTTTACATGAAAATTGGAGGAAAAATAATCTGTATCATGATGAAACGGTTCATTTCAACACTGAAATCGCTACCTGGGAAACGCCACCACAACTAAATTTTAAACACAAGTATAACGTCAACTTTACGTTTTCTGGAAATCAAATCTACCAGGCATAGCATTCTCCGAATTTCGATATTTTGTGTAGACTTTACAAAATATATAAAGAAAGAAAACACTTGACACTTGATTTTAGCGGAATGCACCAGCTCGGAAGTAACTATAGAGCGATTTACCGTATACCTATATAGAGGTAGCTCTATTATTTCCAAGGCGTGAAATTGTTCTCCTGCAAGTGATTTAAGAGCTTTTTGAATATAAGTCTTTCCAAGAAGAATGTATGCTTCATATCTGAAGAAAGTAGTTAGAAAGGTTACCTAAATTAACAGAAGGTCATCAACAAGCTACTTTAAAGGTACTCCACTGAGGTACGGCCGAATGTCACAAAAAAAGTAAAATTTCACGAACCGATAATTTTTTGTTACCTGCGTGTTAGGGACATTCAACCAGAATCAGTGATACATTGATATGTGTTCTTTGGATTGGCAAATCGTTTGAAATACATATTTTCTCCAATTTTGTGTGAAAAGCGTTTAAACACATTTCAGTTTGCAAATCTGAATAAAAACAACGGTCACGTGATGATTATCGGGATGACTAAAAAGCGAAACGGGGAATTTTTTGTGTATCGGCAGCAACGAAAGTCCGAAAGTGAAATATACCAACAATCCATAAATTTAAAAGCAAATTATGGGTTTGTGTTAAATTTCTTGTTGTTCACATATGTTCTTCTGAGAAAAATCTTTCAAAAGCAATTTCAATATATTCAAAGCATTACATTGTTGTAATCATGTTTTTTCTCCATTACAATGATGAATTTAGCTAAACGTACGGAGTTGGAAACTGACATACACAAATTTTACAAATATTCTATGTTAATTTGAGAGCTTTCGTGTAATTATTAAATATAATGTTTTAACTTTGTAATGGTTAAAATATCATGATATCTAGGCTAATAAAATTTACTTTGTCAATCATTGTAATGGGTCCTATTTCAAAGGTCACTTTGGTTTATCTGACACCCGTTCAGGAAAAAAAACTTCGTAATACCTTTTATACAACGAACATGAACTTGAGTATTGTAAGCATAAAAAATCACACGCACACACAGAATGTTATTCCTGAGATTTCTCTTTAACTCTGATCAAAGCACTGAAAGCACCGGCTAAATAGAGAATGAATCCGGCCTCATTAGGACATTTATGCTTCAACTTTATTAGTTAATATTTCTTATGTATATCTAATGCATATAATTAAAATTCTATAAAAAAAATCGATCTCCTTTGCTAGATAGATCTGAAATTTAATATTTATCATTTTACATACATACTTGCATATTTATCCGCATTGGATGTAAACTTTGTTGATGAGAAGATTACAACATTTTGATCTAGACATTCAAAACTATAGGTAATTGATACCTGTTTCATGCACATGGTAAACATTATCACGGTAACTTGCACTTTCCAGTACCGTCCATGAACAGGTTCAATCAACCGAGCCTGCAACATTTTCAATTTTGCCGTGTTGGGCTTTCTTTAGGGATTCTGTATTTATCTATTTAATTATCAAGAAGATCGGAAAAGAGTTACTATTTGGCTCTATTAATATTATTATTATCATTATTGATTTAGCAGATATCCTGAAAAATTTCTTTCTTATTGGAAGGCCTCCGTACTTTGATGTGTCAATTGAACTGTGCTTTAATGTTACCAATACATTGAAGGTTCCCGGTGGAAAAGAAATTGAGAGCGTTATAAGAGTAAAAAAGGAAAACTGGAATAAAAACAAACAAGGCGACGGCAACGTTCACAGGACGCAGCCCCCGACAGTCATGCTTCCATAGCAGGGTTATTGTCGTGACTAGTGAAATAAACTTAAAACTGATTATTAGGTTGTTGTTCTTTAAACCCTAACTTTCTTTCAAATTAAACGAAACAAACAAAATCATGATACTTGCAAGACGTGCAGGGCAGGTAAGTAAAATTATCGCATGGCTGTGAGCTTTTCCTTTGTTCTTTCTAACCCATTATACTCAGTACACTTCAATGAGCATTTCAAAACTGTATTGATATATAACAGTACAGTTTTTTCATTGATTCATATAGTAAAAAAACTGGACTGTTATATATCGGTCGAGTTTTTTTCGCACCTTGTATATATCAATACAGTTTTTTCATAGAGGCTCCAATGGGGCAGTGGTAACGACCATTCCCAGTAGCAAAAAAACCAACATAAAATAATAAAAAAAAATGAAATCAATCAAATAAAATAAAATAAATATATAAATACAATGAAAAATATAAACAAAGATAATTAATGAAATGAAAAAAGCCCTTAAATCTTAAATCAATCTTGGTAACAGTATACAATCCGCCTCTTATATTGGATGTCTTTTGTATATTTTTTTTGCGGCAGAGAAAACAACTTGAAAAACTGGCTTATGATAAAATAACTGTAATGTAGCTAACGATTAATTTATTTATTTGTTTCTATACAAAAAAGAAAACATTATGCCATTGCGATAAAACAGTTATAGTATATGAAACTCGTTAGTTACGGGGGTATAACACTGGCTGGGGCGACATCTCGGGATGTTTCTGCAAAAAAATTGTTATACCCTCGTAACTAACTCGTTTCATATACTATAACTATTACGTAACTTTAAGAATTCAGTTAGATATTATTAACCTCACCGCATACAACAACCATTGCTTAAACTATGTTTTATAATACTTCCAACTCCTAGACGGTTTACAAACTTGGGAAAGGGCAATGCATTTCTTTACCATTGTTTTTACTCCTAATAGCCTGTTTATCATGGCATACTCATTGTTAATAGTTTTGTAAATATTTTGATAAAAAAGATCAGGGTCATTTTCCGACTATTTTGAAAACACGAGTTACTGGTTTCAAAAACTGCAATGGCTAAATATTGATCGGGTGCATTTCATTGCATAAATAAGTTAGGAAGAGAACCCTGCTTTTCTTGCTTTATAGCACTAAAACCTACTCTACTTTTGTCTCTTCTTTCTTCCTGTTTTTCTTTTTTTTAGTCTTTTTATTTACCACTTGAAAGCCTGAAATTAAATTTTTTATTGATAATTTAGCTGTGGTCCTGTGTTGCTTGGTCGTGTGGGTGTTGCATTCATTGAATGCTACCATTCCTTTTTGTATTTCTGATCGAAGATCAGGAAATACAAAGCTAACATTCAATCTCTGACACAGCGGTTTCACGACAAACCTAACAACCAGCAGTTCTTAAAACAGCTGAAAACTAGCGATTTAAAAGAAAGAAATATTTTCATTTTGTTATAAGTATCCAACAAATTACAACGCATTCAAAGTTTAAAAGTAGCTTTGGGTAATGAAATTGTCAATGAATGCACATTCACAAATTACGCGGATAAATATCATTTTAACCAATGAAAATGCTATTTTAAGCGATGTCGAGTTTTTGTTAAATTATTTACATTAATGTTAAACAACAGGTTTATCTTGAACAAAAAAAACCTCGAAATTAATAAGGATTACAAACCCGAAATGCAATGGAAAATTTAAATTTAGTATTACTTGATTTTATTCAGGCATTGCTCGTATATCTTCTTCGTGGTGCAAGGGTAACGCGCTCGTTTAGTGTGTCTGGGGTTCAAATCCAATTCGGGGCAATTATTTTTTATAAAGTTTTTTTGTGAAGGAAATAGCCACGATATGCAAGGATAAAGTGTGGCTGTCATAAAAATGAACATAAATGATTTTTGATGCAACTCTAGTCATGCAAAATTCCATATGTATCAAACTCTGGTATCAAGCAAGAAGAAATATAGTACATAAAGATAAACTTATACAGGAAAATAATACAGTTATACAGTGCGATTTAGATTGCAAAGATCAGGAAATACCACAGAGCTTGCAGCCTTTTGATTTATCTTGTTTTTCGTATGTATGTTCTGGAGATTAGGTGGGTGGTTCACGTAATACTTGTGTATTAAAAGCCTTTTTAAATTGTTTCGGAAATACTGGATATCGTTTTGAAAATTTATAGAGCTACTTAAGTATTTTAAACACATGAACGAAAAATTTCACAGTAACAGGAATTAAAATTAATTCTTAAGTATTTCGGTTATAGTGATTATACCGTAATCAAACGTTAAAGGTCTCCTAAGAAATGTTCTTTGGAATTAAATACTAAATGTAAGCACTAGAACATAAACCACCAGATTGCTTGCAAAATCTTTATCGGCTGGATAAATTGGTTCACAAAACATGATTTTTCACAGTCATGATCAAATGAACAGACTGTCATTTTCTTCCTGTTACCGAAAGATAAAACAGACTGTCATTATCTTCCTGTTACCGAAAAATACACACCGGGAAGATTTCAAGTAGACGACACGTACCTGAGAGAATGTTCTTAATATTTGAATAGAAAAGAATTTGCTAATGCCAATTTATGAAAGAGAAATCGGGGATGCTACTTATTAAATTATTTGCCCATAAAAGAGGGTTTACTTTACTCGTTTAGATTATTTTCAAAACAAAAGTCTCAAAAAGCAAAGGTTAGCTGATATTAAGATGTAAACCGCGACATATAAAATTCGTTTACCTGTGAAACTGGAGTGAAAATGTGTTAGTTTATCCGGTTTATTCTTCAGTGCCTTCAGCACTTTGATCTTATCTGTAGTACAAGTAAACTATATCGTTTTCACCGAAAAAGCATTAAATTCTTAACAAGTTTCTAATAGAATCATAAAAATTTAATGTATCATAGAAGACTTTTCTGTTGAAAACGTGTCAGAGTTAAATTGAATTCATATACATGCACAGTGCGTAACTGAAGTGCAGGTAATAGTACTCAACACTCAAGAGCATGTCCATTGTTGTACTCATTTTTTTTTTTTGTGTGTGTGTGTGTGGGGGGGGGTGGGTGCTTTTTGTGGAATAACGATAGAAATGCCACATTCAGAAGCTTGTTCATAGGTTTTTTTCTGGGGTTTCATATTGTTACAACAGGGAACGTGCATTTAATTTTGCCTATGGTATGAATATGATGTAATTGTGTGTGGAACGTGTATGTACGATCCTAGATAGCCTACGAAACGTCACTCATTTCATACACAGATGCCCGTTTGTGCCAGAAACAATTTTGCAAAGGGGGCACCGGAGTTCTTACTCCACCAGTAAAACTGAAGAGTCGCCAAAATGACCTACACAGTTTTGTGTGCCGTAACCCCCACTCCATCCCAAAAACAATCAAATCAAATGAGACATGTCATTAACTGTATTTGATTTAAATACGTTATAGATAGCGTTAAATACATTTATTAGTGTGATTACACTCTGCTCGTTATAGTATAAATATCACCGATGCGTTATGTTTGCCTTAAAATATTGAAATTGAAACTGAAATGTCAATCAAAATAATTGTACATGTATATAATATCTTTCCGTTTTGTCTAGAAAATGTCCGCTTCGCTGGCGTTTGATTTTTCAAGACAACGAAATTGCTACCTTGATTATCTTTTATACAGTGTTTCTTCGTTGTACTCAAGTTATATAAACATGATAGTTTAGAGTGTTGAGAAAAAATCAATAGACTTTTTTACCCCCGTTTACTCTGTTCCAAAAATGTGCGTTGCGTATTTTAGTCATACCCAATGAATTGTGGGTAACTTCTGTACATGTCTTGGAAAACCAACTTTCATTTTTGCATCAAAAGCTAATGTGAAAATGCATTTTCTAGCATAATTGTTGCTAGAGGGTTGGTTAAAGTGTAAGTTACTGTTATTTTAGTTATAATATTGTGATTTGTGAGGAAATTTGTTCACATTTTTTTTTGGACACCAAATTACCTGTCAGACCTCAGTGTAGCCCCTTTAAGAATGTTATTACTGATTCCATCAGTACCATGCTTTGTCATATACATTTAAATTTATAAAATACATAGACTCAGAAAGATACTACAACATAATATTCCTTTTATATATACATTTTTATTTTAAGTAAAAATGATGTTCAATACTCTATACTTCTATTAGTCATTTCTGAAAAGGAAATGTAGCTGTCAAGTAATAAATTTATGACAGGCGGATGAATACGTTATTTTTGTAAAACCGGCTACACCTTTAATAATTTTGGTTCCCATTTCCAAACGCTACGTTATATACAAATGAGATCGGAACAAACGTCAAAAATAGTTCGGTACTTCCATATATGGTACCGTATTTGTAACTAACATCATACGGAATTTTCTATTCGTTGAAGCGTATTTGCACTTCAATATTTGCGTGCATGTTAGGGTATAAAATGATGAGAAATATATGGAACTTATATTGCATACTTTGTTTAAACCTTAGAATTTCTAAAATCCACATTACGTCTTACGCATTATGTTACCATTAAGCCAATAAGATAGACCTTAAAGGCACATTATACCTTCAAATGAATGATTTTTCATTTTGTAAAAGGAACAGATGAGTACAATTATGCTGTTATTATGGATTAAAACATGTGAGATGCTTATAACCTGAAGAATTAGAAATAACCGTTAAATTGGAAATAATTTGTGATAAAGGTAGCAAAATATAAACACAGTGGTATTTTGACTGATGATAACTTACTACATTTGTAGTTATTACCAAATCGCAAAAAGAAACAAAACATGGCACATTAATAAGGGAAATGAGTAACTGTTTGATATCTGTTTCTGTACACACAAAATATTAAGATTTTGACTTAAATGAAATGATGGCAATTTTAGCCTTAAACGGCCTGTAAGAAAGGACACTAGATAATATTGATATCACTTTTTGTCCAACCCTTTTGTATTAACTTAAGACACTGATGTACAATTGTCTTAATTTATCATGCACAAGTATACAATAAAATATTATTGAATTAAGATTTTAATTTGCATCGATATGCTTCATTGCACTGGAAACTGCTTAAGTCTTAAGTGCGAGCGGTGCTGCTGCTGACTAATGGAATGTTATGCATCAAATGTGGGCACCCGTTTCACAACATTTTCTTCACAGATACAACATGATAATAAAAACATAATGTCTTGTTGCAGTTGCCGAAACAGTCGGAGATACAAAGTATTAAAACAAAATTATACGATTGTAGAAGAATCTAGTCCAAATCAAACGAGTTTAGTTTTGTTTCCTAAACCGATACAATGATATTTGTTTCATTATATAAATCTTAAACCGTTTCAGTGTGACAATCATTAATTAAGATTCACTTTTGATGTATTGTTATTTGTGCATCGTTTAATTAAGTTATTAGAGTAATAGTAATTATCTTATAGATAATAATGTACTTACTCTTAAGCTGAATGTCTTTTTGCGCCGTGTTATCCGCTTAGAAGCGCGCTGTGAATTGATCTCCTATTAAAATTACGCGTAAATTAATATACAAATGTGCCAAAAATAGTAGCAATTGGGTATTACCACTGCCAAATTTAGCGCAAATATCGGATTTACCATACCATCTATTTCGGTTTACTTAACTAAAAAACCATGGTAAAAATGTAATGGATACATCATAACAAATAAGAATAAAAGTACCGTAACATATATAGAGGCTATTCAAGTTTTTTCTATAAATACATGATTTATTTTCATCAAGTTGTATGAAATATGACAAAATAAATCTTGAAATTTCTGTTTATTATATATAAATTTTTCTCTTTTTTCCATTGCAAGAACTTTCCCTTAAATTGTATGTACTGGCAAAATTTAAAAGAAAGTTGTCCATCAAGACACCAGTGAAAATACGGAAAATATGTTTCACGGCAGTGTAAAATAAGATTTTACAGGTAAAATACAGAAAATGAAAATGCGCATTTTATTTCATCAATATTTAATTAATAACTCTATAATAAGTATATTTATTTACAAGATATGCCTAACCTTACGTGTCTCTATTTACACTTAAAATGCGATTATCCAGACATCAAAAATGAATTAAAAAATAATATCATGAGGTAAATTCAACTATTACTTTTTTAATACACGTTAAACAGTAAATATTCAAAAAGGCAAATCCTCAAAGCGAGTTCTTTGACACAATTTATGTTACATTTCAACGCTTTGACCATATTTAAATTATTAAAGCCAACGGCGGCTGCACACTTTTTACAAAACATTATGACTATGATAACAACACAATTAGAACTGCACACTTTCGGCCGCACGATTCTTTCAATGATATTACACATGATTGTAACCTTTTGAAAAAGGCCATTTCGACTGATTGGTCATTCTTATTCTATGAGGACACTATAATTCTATAAGTTCCATAATGTTATTTACTATTTGATTATTAGTTAATACTGAACTCTGATGGATGAGTAATTCGTAATTTAATATGGCGGACAATGTTGACGGATATTTTTGAGCTGTTAAAAAAAAGCTGATTATTTGAAATTTTAGACGGAATTCAGATTAATTTAGTTGCTTATTTACCGGAATATATGTTGTTTCTAAAGTAAAGTACATAATAGATGTTTTCGTTGTAAAATATGACAACAAATGAGTTATATGGTGTATCTGTTCAGAATCGATTTGAATTTTTGCAAGAGCGGGAAATTGAAAATTTGAAAATGGATCGCTCATCAGATAACACAAGACACAATTTTGTGGAAGGTTCACATGACGATAAGTTAGTACATATATTTGACGAGTTACGTTTTGTGAGAAATGAACAGGCTGAAAGTTGCAGAGGTATTATGGCATTACAAAGGTCAGCAGAAAATATTGACATAAAAGTTAACCAAGTTATTGATAACACAAACAATCAAACAGAATTCATGAAAACTCAGCCTACAAGTCAATATATATAGAAGGAATAATTTGATTTTTCGAGGTATTGTTGAAAATCTAGGTGAGAACTGTCCGAATTTTATAAGAAACTTCCTGGAAAATAATCTCGATATTGACTCGAGAGATGTGTATATTTCAAGAGCGCACAGGATCGGTGCAAAAGATCGTACAAAAATATATCAAAACAGACCAATAGTGGTAAATCTTAGAGTCTATTGTGATACTGAGTACATCTTGAGTAAAGCGAAATTGTTGAAATATACCCACTTTTCAATCAGTGTTGACCTACCAAGAGAGATCCAGCAGGTCCGATCTCTCCTGTGGCCTAGATATAAACAGTGCAAACAGGAAAATTCTAGGTCAAAAGTAACAATTGTCTATCCAGCTAAATTAATACTGGATGCTAGGCTAGTGCATGATGAAAAGCCCGAATGGCAACGATATATAAACGCTAGTAGGTTGTCAAGTATCGAACACATTAGTAACTGAACGACCAAACAACAAGCCAATTAGCCGAGCCATCATATCAGAGTCAGTATGATCCCCAAAATGGAAAAGGACCGGAACACATGGATACAATCGCATTTAGCCAACAAAAAACTGGTGACGTCATGCAAAGACAATCAAATACTTGCAACTTACCTGCTTAAAATGACTCAGTCAATGGCCCTCGGTATAGAATCCCATTACCATTACAAAAAGAACAAGATCCTATTTCTCAAATGAATAGCACATGCAGTAACAATGTAAACAATTCTACATGTTTGAACACAATACACAGCCAACCAATGTTTGTCACGATAACCCAAATGTTCACCAATATGAATCACACACAAATCAAAACAATAATCACAATCATATCAAACTACAAACAATAATAACAGTGAAAATTCTGCATATGCCTGCAGTGTACTTTAACCTTGATACACAATCCGTAGAAGCATACGCCAGTGTCACATCACCCAAATATGGAGCTGTTACATCTAGGTCATCAATAACAAACAATAACACACCAGGAAATAGTTGCGATAAACTAGCTTTACCTCAGAGGGGCTTGCATGAAATATTCGTGCGGCGTCTAGGTCAGAAAAGCATTTTGGGTCGGCCAGTTCATACAGAAGATAAAACAGGATTTCCCCAGTTTCTATAAATAAAAATGACAGCACGAGCTAGAACGATAAACAATTAGGTCAATAGTATGTGCAGGAGAAGGTACCACTACGGTTTGCGCTACTTAATATACAGGGTATCGCTACAAAAAGGACAAATCAATTAAATTCGCCGCAAGTTAGAAATATTTTTAATAATAATGACATTGTTTTATTCAGTGAAACATAGACAGATGAGTCATCTGACTGAAATGTTGAAAATTTCGAGTAATTCGTCTTAAATAGAAATGAGATTAAAAAACAGTAAAAGGGTGTCTGGTTGAATTAACATTCATATAAGAAATAAGTTTTAAGTGATACATTAGATTTGTGTAAACAGACTGGGTTACGCATCTTAAATGGTCGGGTAGGAAATGACAATTTAAAGGGTCAATTTACATGTGTCGGGCATAGAGGTTGTAATTCAGAAGATTATTTAATAGGATTACAAAATATGTTATGTTAAAAGCTTTGAAGTATCGGACCCAAACATATTATCTAATCATTGTGTTGTATCATTTTCATTTAAATTTGACAAACTGTATAATTGTAGAAATGACTGTATGTATGAATCTGTTAATTACAAATATGTATGGTCAAATGACCGTAAAAATGATTTTGTAAAAGGTGTGTCGTCTGCTGATTTCGTACATAAACTAAACAGTTTTAATGAGAATGTTAATTTGGCTCGAAATATTCAAGATATTAATAAAAGCGTTAGTTATTTGTCAGAATTATTGGAAGATGTTGCTTCTCCATTGTTCAAGAAATATCAAACAGAATGAAAATATAAATGTATCAAAGTCTGAAAATCGTTGATTTAGTGAAGAATATCATGAGAAGAAAATAATTTTAATAGAATGTTAAATAGGTACAGAGAAAATAAAAGTGATGAAAATTAAATAAACTTGATAAATGCAAGGTCACAATATAAATCCTGATTTTTAAGAAAAGGCAAAAACGAATGTATATGACAAAATGGAAACAAATTTATTAGATTTACATGGAAATGAAAATATTACAACATTTATTGGGACAAACTGAATTTGAAATGACACACCCACCTGAAGATTATACGAAGTTGTCTTTCATTGATACTTGTTCACAAGATGAAACCATTTGCATTTCGTTACAAAACAAAAAACTCTGCCAATTTCCACATATCATTTGCTTTCCCATGTAAGTTTTATTTACTTTCCCACCGGCATACAAGTATTACCCAATATAGATAAGCAATGTTGTTGATATTTGTTTGTACCCGGAAGTGCAAAATATCGTGAAATCTCGCAAGTCACATGACGAGACTTACATACCCTATTAACAAAGGCCAGGTATAAAAATGCAAAATTGTATTGGAATATGTTGAAAAAGAATGCAGGCATTAACCATTCAAAAATTCAAAAATATGCTTTTGGAACAATACTTTAAATCTGTAAACAACCCACAAAGCCATTTTTATACACCAGATAATGATATTTTGTATTTTATGGATAGATATGAGAAAAGTGAATTTAGCGTTATGTTTGATGAGTTAAATGTAAAATTTACCGAAGATGATATTATTAAGACTATGTACCAGCTTAAATCGGGTAAAAGTTGTGGTCCAGATTTTCTTTTAAATTAATTTTTTATTCATAGTAAAAATAAACTTGTTTTACCCTTAACATGCTTATTCAATAAACTTTTTGAACACGGGTACTTCCCAAATATATGGTCGAAAGGTTTTGTAACTTCTCTACATAAAAAGGTAGTATAAACGATGTAAATAATTATAGGGTTATCACATTACTTAGCACGTAAGGGAAACTATTTACACGTATATTGAATAACAGATTATCTAAATGGGCAGATTTATATAGTGTTTATGTAGAGGCACAGGCTGGATTTAGGTCATCTATGCGAACCGTTGACAACGTTTTAATTTATATGGCATGGCTTAATTACACATATGATTAATCAGGGGAGGCAACTTTTTTGGGCATTTATTGATTTCACGAAAGCTTTTGATTATGTTGTGAGAGATAACTTATGGTTTAAACTGATTAAACTTGGGATTCGTGGTAATATTTTAAATATAATGAGATCAATGTACGACTCAGTCAAATCAAGAATTAAATATTCTAATAGGTTAAGTAATAGCTATGAATGTTCACTAGGCGTACGCAAAGGAGTGTGTTTGTCTCCCTTTCTTCTTTCTATGCTTTTAAACAATTTAAAAGGTTTTTTCTTTCATAATGACCTGGAAGGAATAGATGTTAATATGTTTAAAGTGATTTCAATTTTATATGCGGGCGACATTGTTATTTATGCTAATATACTCTTTATTTCCGCTTTTCAGCGATTACAACATATACAACATGAAATATATATACAAACATATGATACATAATTATGACAAATGTACATTTATATATTATTAAAGAGACATAATAATTAAGTTCAAGTTAAATGGTTTCATATACAGTTTATTAGTTTATTTGTTTATTTACGTCTCATCCATGCATATTTACATAGTACAAAACATTTACATAATACATATATAAAAAGCATGGCCAATCTATCGCAGATTTATAGGAGACTATCGTTATACAACTTTAAAAAATACTAGATAAAATCAAAAATACAAATGATTAAACATTTTTTATTGTTACTGAGTATATTCTTTTCTTATCTATATCTTCAAAACTCTAATGATATACATTTTGTATTCCATCCTGACATATAAACATAGATAAAATATGATGTTGTAATAAATGATGTGTGAGGCAGTAACATTTCTTTACCTTTACTTGTTTAAAAAAAAAATAAATAAATAAATAAATAAAACAAAATTTAGATTTCCATTGCTAATCCATACTTTAAGATCTGCCCTATAATCATGAAGATTAATATAACAGTTTAAAAAAAATAAAAATAAAAAATAAATAAATAAAATACACCTATAAAGACCTATATCAACCCTGATCAAACCAGAGATGAACTGATTAGCAATGACTAAAAGGTTATCTACTTTAGCTACAAACATATAAGAAATTTCCTTTTAAAAGATAATAAAATGATACAACATTTTATGTACATTTTTAAAAGAATTCTACTTTTAGATAATATATATTTAAGTAAGCGTAACCTTATTAATGATACAAAGTATCAAAACGTGAGAGAAGTATATTAGCAGGTTTTGGCAGTTAATTTGGTAATTTCGGGATTTGAGAGTACAAACATACTTTTTTGTTCATCATTCATATTAATAAAATCAGCATTGATATCCTTGGCTTTATCAAATAAGACATTTCTAAGAATTTGGTAAGCAGGACATTGTGTTAACACATGTATTTTTGTTTCAACATTTTGTTTACAAATTGGACAAATCCTGTTATTAACATCTAAATTCTCATATCTTCCTGTTTCCAGACGAAGGGGTGCAACTCCACATCTAAATTTTGCTAATGCTGATCGATGCTTTTTAGGCATTGGTAAATATACATATTTTTCAGTTTCATACTGACATTTAAACAATTGATATGTGCGTAGTTTATTTCTGGTACTACCAACAGAACCAGTTGGACTAGATATACGTTGTTTCCATTCATTAATAAACAAATTCATACTATTTTGCCCAACCATATCACAAAATTTCCTAGATGACAAAACATTACATGTATCTAAAATATGTGATAAATTTATCAATTTTAAATGTTCTACAAAGTTGAACTGCCAGTTTTTACATCTAGTGCTAGCTCTGGAATAACAATACGCATAAACTTTATAATTAAGTCTATCTCTATTCATTCTATGATATCTATGCCACAGCCTAGCTACCCATACCAACTGTTTCACATGCGGTGGTTGCCAAGCAAGTTCGCCATATAGAGCTGCAGTTGGGGTGTACTTTCCCAAACCTAAAAAAAACGCATGGCTCGATTTTGCACTGCGTTTATACACGAATAAGACTTAGTACCCCATATGGAAGCGCCATAAGAAATAACAGGCCATACCATGCTGTCGTACAATTTGGTGAAAACATTGTATGGCATGCCACCAAGACTTTTGGATTTTGCAATAAGGAGACCAAGTGCTCTTCCAGCACTTTGTGCAACAGATTTTGCTGTTTTACAAAAATCTAAATGTTCATCTAAAAGAATGCCTAGATAGGTATACTGAGTGGCAACTTGTAGACTATGGGTACCGCAAGTGAAAGCATGAGTGGTTTTTACAACAGATGGTGGTCTAAAGTGTACAATATTGCTCTTCTGTGGATTAACTATCATAGAGTTTACATAACACCAATTTGACAAAACATCTTAGAGATCTTGTAAATCATTTTCATTTTCAGCTATAAGTACAATATCATCGGCATACAGTAAAATACTGACAATATCATTATCTATAGACACACCTTTTCCTAAAGCTTTAATCTTAGTGACCAGGTCATTTAAAAACAAATTAAACAAAGGTGACAACGAACAACCTTGACGTAAACCACATGTATTTTCAAACCAATCTGTATAATGACCATTTATTCTAACACAGGATGACACCATTTTGTATAGGGATCTCAAGGCATTAAACATGCTACCCTCAATGCCAGTATCAAAAAGTTTTTTCCATAACAGACTACGATTAATAAAATCATACGCTTTTCTAAAATCGATAAAGGCACAAAAGGTAGACTGTTTAAGCTTTTTCCTTGAATCAATAATATTACTTAGTGTTGAGACATGATCTATGGTATTTCTATTTTTTCTAAACCCATTTTGTTTACATACATGTATAAGCTTCTATATGATTATATTTCTATATGATTATATTAGCAGTATACCAAAGGTTATCTTAGAGCAATAAGTATTTAAGCGTAACAATAAAAAACACATTTATATAATTGTTTTATACAAATTTCATATTTAAATTTCATTTGAGTTATCATACTGATAATGCAATGTAATTATATATGGTTAAAATGCTTCAGTATTCAACCTAGTATCACAAATCTTACCGAAACTAAATATAAGCTATGTAAATTAGGTAATACCGCTTAAATATTTTCTGTCATTTGAAGTACTTGTATTTATTTAAATAAAACGTTTAGTTATTAAGAACTAAACAATCGTATATAAACTTACAAGCACTTTGTATGAAGTCCTTTTGGAGAAATTCAACTATGTCATATATATCCAAGGCACGAGGATTTAAAATAGTTCTTAAAAACGTCTCGCTGTTACATCCTTTCATGAAGTTACTTAGTTCACAACTATATTGTTTTTCAACACTAAATTAAGGAAAGTTGTTCGAGTCTTTTTAAGTGAAATACATTTTGATATTACATGGAGATCTAGGTCACTTGTTTGAGAACCACATTTCTTGCATGTTTTTACATCACTTTGCTTTGCCTCAACAAGAACTTTATCAGTACATAATGCATGTTTTATTGAGTTTAGAGAGTCGGAATTTCTCCATACTATTGATGGGCTTACATCGATATGTAAAGTTTTAAAGCGTACAAAATCATCATCGCTATTCATTCTTTCTGACCAATGCTGTGTATGATATTTGCGTATAGCGTTAAAAACTGTTCGTTTCCATTGTAACTTGTCAGGAAAGATTGCTGTTTTTAAGTAGGATTCAACAATATGGAAAAGGTTATATTTTCTTAGAATTCTACAGACATCAGGTATATATCCTCTTTGTCCACTAAACTGTCTGTTTGCATATAGGTGTAATCTGAAATTAAATATTTTCTTGACAAGCAATGAAAGCAATTTTTGAAATGGATAAGTATTTGTGTAAAGTTAATATTTCACTTTCCCATAGATTAGAACTATTTGATGAACTTAAAATGCCTATTTTGAATTATGGTAGCGAGGTTTGGGGGTTTATTTAAGGTAATAGTGTAGAACGTGTACATATGAATTTTGTAAACGGATTCTTGGTGTCAAAAAGTTACTCAAAACGATTATATATATGGTGAACTAGGTAGAATATCATTAAAATCAGAACGTTCTTATAATATTGTAAAATTTTGGTTAAAGATATTGCATACAAATGAAAATAAATATGTGAAGAAAGTTTATACATTACTGAAAAACGATTTCTGTGGGTAACTTGATAACTTTTTATGTATTGTAAAACAAAGATTAACAGATCATTTCGTACAGAAGTGTTCGTGCAGATTAGATAACTCGAGAAGAGCATTGTTTGGATAAAATATCCGACTTTAAATTTCAACCATACCTTAATTTTATTCACGCGAAAAGATTCTGTAGTAGTGTAACAATATTAAAGCGGCACGCCTCCAGATTCATGCTAATTTTCATGAAAATTTTGAAAATGTCTTTAAAAGTATTATTCAGTGAAATAAACAAAAGGACGCAATTTACACAATATCAATGGCACTTACAACCCACGTAAATTACTAAAAAGAGGACAAAATATGCAAAAATAGCCCTATCTGCGTTAGTAACGCAGTAGAAATATAGTGATAAATACTGAAAAATCGGTCATTAATCGCACATAACATGTAAATTATTACTAGAACTTTGAATCTTTACACTTTTCATAAAATCTTTGTACATTTTTCTCAGGTTTGATTTTATTGAAATATTTTCGATCATCTGGAGGCGTGCAGCTTTAAAGCTACTTTAAATAAATATGTAAAAGTATTTTGCCGTCGGCCTAAAAAACAAGCATTCTACAGTTTCACTAACCTTTTTAACAGTATTGATGAAAATCCCATCAAATATTGTTCATAAATTAGGATTTTAAATGGGAAACCCCACGGTAACACTAAAGTTCGTAGACGAATTTTAACATGCAAATAAAGACTATAATCAGCTCGTGTATGCGCTACGTCACAGTTTTTTTAGTTGCTATCCGGAATACAGCAACAATGATATTTTCCTGTACAAACACACTTTAACCGTTTTAGCTTCACTGTGCACTAAGCATTTAGTTTCCCATTTTCACTCTGGTCTATATTAATAATAAGTTAAATGCACTTAAGTCTAAAACTATTAATGTTTTATATAATAAAAAGCAAAGGAGAACAAACATTGATAAGTTGTCCTGTGGTTAAATAGATACACTTTGTACTCAGATATGTGTTCATAGTAATAACTATTATCTTTAACTAATTACTAATTGAAACAATTCCGAGAAGAATAACTTACGATCTAAAACATAGCTATTAATAATTTGTAACCCATAATAAGATGAGATAATCTTTTCAAACTTATTTAAGAATATGTCAGTTTTCAAGCCGTTCACTCTTGATTTTCGTGTAAGCTATGTTTTGTAGGCTTCGATATCTTACTAAAATGAGAGATATGGATATCATACAGCCTGAACCCTCCAATTTTGAAGATAACCACACGACAAGATCAATGCTGAATACAATTTTTTAAAATTTGTATTCAAATTTCTTTTACAACACACATTTCATGTTAACATGAAAAAATGTGGTGAGTAATAAATACAATGTTAGTAGATAGTTTTTGAAGAAAAGAAATGAATACACTAAAGCTATGATATATAAATATGACAGATAGTATTATCATCTAGATAATAAAATTTATAACACAACAATTGAACTTGATAATGACGTCACAAACATGGCGGTTACAGTAATCGTTTAATAACACATACGAAGAAAATCTTTTTTTTTTTTTTGGTGATTTTGGAAAACAAATATTGGTAAATTTTAGATGTAAATGAACTGTAAAATGTTGTAAAGTACTAATGCCTGACGGTAACAAGAAAAAGCGTCATAGGAAGAGCACAAAAGGGTCAAGTTCAAGTGAACCTGATGAACAAAGAACTAATATGGCGGCCAGCGCCGAGGTAAAACAATGTAAAGTCTAATATAAACAATTTGAATGAAAACATGAACACACTTACTTCTTCAACGAAATCGTCAGCTTCGGTCTCAGATAGTTCCTGGAATACTTCTTATTGTGACTCAAGAGCGTCGTCTTATACATTTCCCACAACTGCTAATCCATTTCAGGCTTTAGCGTCACAAAATACTCCTATCAGAATGCCAGCTAGCCTAACTCCCACGTACATAGATCCACCACAGTATCCACAGAATGATATGTTACGTAAAATTGAATATATATTCAACAAGGTATCAAAACTTGACAAAATAGAAGAATCACAAGAAAAGATATCATCCAGGCTGAGTTCCATTGAAGCACAAATTTCCCAAAACACTCATTTAATTGCAAATGCTAACATAAAAATTGCTGAGATTGAAACAAGTCAACAACTTATGAGTGATAAATATGACACAATAAAAAACTCTCCTAACACAAACAGTGATATAATAAAAAAAACTACAGGGTGAGGTTAAAGTTTTATCTCAGGTAAACAAATCGCTTGACAAGCAAAACAAGGACTTGCATAATGATGTTGTTGATTTACAATGTCGTTCAATGAGAGACAATGTGGTAATTCTCGGCATCTCCGAGCACCCAAGATACATAACTAATTCAACTAAAGACACACCTGCGGTCATGATGGATCTTCCTGCTATGCCATATACATCTGTTGTGAATACAACATCTTCGGGCGTACTATCTACCACTGATGGCGATCCTATGGATACAGCTATTTTGCACTCGTCTAGCTCATCACCGAATGAAACAGAATCTGTTCCTTCAAGTGTAAACCATGGTACATATGCTAATGCAGCTGCTGCTGAGGATTGTGTTGGTAAGGTGTACCAATTCATTGAGAAAATTTTGGGTATCTCTGATGCAAAATCAAAAGTATTTATAGACCGTGCTCATCGAATGCCAAATCGTCCTATATCTGGTAAAACAAGATCCATGGTTGTCAAGTTTAAAGATACTAATTCCAAACTGCTTGTTAAAAATGCATCAAAAAGCGTAAATCTCAAGGCTAAATCTGTTGCCGTTTTTGACCAGTTACCGCGCCAATTACAAGATCGACGCAAAGAACTTATACCTGTCATGCATGACGCACGGACAAAGGGTCATCAAGCTTATTTAGTAAGAGACAAGCTATACATAAATAATGTTTTGTACTCCCCAGACTCCAACTAGGACTGGCGAGAAGAGGGTAATATCTCTATAATTGCTTGGAACGTTGAGGGATTGAAACATTGTTTAACGGACGCTGATTTTGTTAATTTTGTCAGAAATTTCGATTTAATTTTCTGTAGTGAGACATGGCAAGTTAATAATGACGAATTTCAAATAAATGGTTACAAAAGTGTCTGTGTTCCTAGACTTGAAAGCGTTTCGGTAAACAGAAAATCTTATAGAGGCCACGGTGGAGTGTGTTTGTCTATAAAAGAAACTTATGTAGATGGTATACATATCCTTTGAAACTGACCAAAATGGTTTTATTTGGATAAAGCTTGAAAAAGAATATTTTAAACTTGAATTTTGATATTTGTCTATGTTTTACTTATATTCCCCAAATGAATCGGTGTACTTTAAGTCACATGAAATAGGATTTTATGAACAGTTAAAAATAGGTATAAGAAAATATTCTCAACTTGGCAAAATTTGTCTTATGGGAGATCTAAATGCAAGGACGGGTACCAGAGATGATTTTATCGAACCAGTTGACTTATTTGACAAATATATTAAAACTATTGATGCTGAAACAGAGGAGTGTATATTCAAAATTGACACAAGGGTGAGCGAGGATACAGTATGTAACTCTTCTGGAATAAAACTTCTAGACATTTGCAAAAGTTCAGATTTAAAGATATTAAATGGTCGTATGGGCGACGATAGAAATATCGGACGAGTAACATTTTTATCAAATATTGGGAAAAGTGTTATAGACTGTGGTATTGCATCTTACGATTTGTTTCCTATAATAAGTGACTTATTGTACATGATATATTTCCATATTCTACACATGTACATATTCAAATCAATATTGCAGCTCATAAAAATAAAAGTATGTTTTTAAATAAGTTAAATAGCACACGCCAATTGAAATGGAATAATGATCAATGTTGACCAATATTTAAAGGATTCTTTAATAAAAGAAATGGATAATATTGAATGACCATTGTAACAAATATAATATCGGTCAAATATCAACAGTTGATGATGGTATCAAAACACTTTTGGAAAACGTACTGTATAACAGTGGCATTTAAAATTTTTGGTGTAAAACAAATTTGTAAGTATACACGGGGAAAAAAAGGTTTTCTAATCCGTGGTTTACGTGCGATTGTAAGAACCGCTAAGTCTGAAAATTAAATCATGGCAAATAAAGTGTTAATCGGAATCATAGAAACACAAGAAAATTATTGTTTTTGGTTTATAAATAAAAGGCGTTATTACAGAAGGATAAATCGAACTGCTAAACATGCATATGAATTAAAACAGAAGTCCGAGTTACATAATGCTGCGAAGCAAAATCCTAAAAGGTTTTGGGACCTGATTCGTAAATACAGAAAAAAATGTAAAGAAGATTCAAATCTGACTGCAAATGATTTTTACGAACATTTTAAGAGTTTGTTTTCAAATGATATCATTTATTATGACCCAGTTACCGAACAAATTGTTAACCATGACTTTTTAAATATTGCTGTAAATGAACTAGATTGTGACTTTAGTATTATTGAGATATGTAAAGCTCTAGAAAATTTAAAACGGAATAAAAGTGCAGGTGAGGATTTGTTACTACCTGAAATATTTATTGATGCAAAACATATATAAGCACCAATATTATGTAAACTTTTTAACTTTTTATATAGTAAGGGTGTTTATCCCGAATCATGGACAAAGGGAATATTGGTACCTGTTCCAAAGAAAGGTGATCTTAGCAATGTTGACAATTATAGGGAATAATGTTAACAAGCATCTTTTCAAAAATATTTTCATATTTGTTAGATAATAGAGCCCGAAAATTTGCCGAAGAAAATAACATATTAACAGATTGTCAATTTGGTTTTAGACAAAAACGAAGCACAATTGATTGTATTTTTGTATTGCAGACATTAATTGATAAAATAATCCACCAGGAACGTAAAAAATTGTACTGTGCATTTGTAGACTTTAAAAAAGCTTTTGATATGGTATATAGGAATGGTATTTGGTATAAACTAATGCAATATAATTTTTCTTCTAAATTTATTACTATGTTAAAGTCTATGTATAAGTCTGTGAAAATTTGTGTACGGGTGCGAGGTAAAGTTACTGATTATTTTGATAGTTATATGGGCGTTAAGCAAGGCGAAACATTGTCTCCCTTGCTTTTTATACTGTTTTTAAATGACATGGAAAGGTATATTGCGGATAATAGGGCTGATTCAATAACTTTAGAAGAATTGCAAATATTTATGCTCATGTTCGCAGATGATAATGTGTTGTTTTCATATTCGTCTAATGGCTTGCAAATATTATTGAATAAATTAAAGTCATATTGTTTAAAGTGGAATGTCACTGTAAATACTACAAAAACAGTTGCTATGATTTTTAAATTAGGAAATAGGGTTGAGCAAGTTGATTTATATTTTGATGATATAAGGTTAAATGTTGTTAGTAAATTTTGTTATTTAGGTGTAGTTTTGACAGGAAATGGTAAATTTTATAATGCTCAAAAAGCTTTATCAGAACAAGCACTTCGTGCCATATTTACATTAAACTCCTTATTTGATGTTGTACCACTTGGTGTTAACGAGAAGATTAAACTATTTGATTCAATGATTTTACCAATATTAAATTATGGATGCGAAATATGGGGATTCCATAAGGCCCTTGATATTGAGAGGGTATATATTAAATTTTGTAAACAATTATTATGTGTAAGGTCTCAAACGACAAATATAGATGTTCTTGGTGAACTGGGTAAAGTTCCATTAGATGTTGTTCGTAAAGGGAGAATATTGAAATATTGGTATAGAACTTTGAACTCCCAAGATACATTGATATATAAATGTTTCATCAATCAAGTTAATACTAATTCATTGGGATCTTGGGCTTCGGGTGTGAAAAATCTGCTTGATGAACTAGGTTTTAGTTATTTATGGATTGATATGTCTGTCACTAGAGTTCAAATAGATAAAGTTGTTGAGAGATTATATGATCAATATTATCAAGTTTTTTATAGTATGTTAGATAATATGCCTAAACTAAGTACATATAAGAAAATTAAAACAAACATATGTCAGAAAAAATATTTATCTTGTGTTGTTAATAATAATCATCGTATTGCTCTATCAAGATTACGCTGTTCAGCACATAAATTAGCTATTGAGGAAGGTAGATTTCGAAATATAGAACGTTGTAATAGAAAATGTGTGTATTGTAATATGAAGGTAGTAGAAGACGAATATCACTTTGTATTGGTCTATCCGTTTTATAGAGATGAAAGAAAAGAATGCCTTCAAAAATATTATTGCAATTGGCCATCTTTACAAAAATTTAAAGGATTGTTAGCTTCAAATCAAACAAGTATTCTGTGTAAACTTGCAAAATTTATTTATATAGCAAATAAGAAACGTACCGGATGATATACTTTATTTAGAAATATGTGTTGGTTACCTATTTCAATGATCATGTATTTGTATTTTACAATGTAGTCACGTGAAACTAATTGATCTCATACATTGGCCTTTTTATAACAAGAAAAAAATGATAACATTATATGGCACTGAATTCACGTGCAAAATCAAACTAACATGTACATCATGCATATGACAGTAAAGTATCCACCAATCGACAATCAACACGATAATGTAGGTCAATGTATCAAATCAATTTTCCTGTTATTTTTGGGTTTTGGTGTTGTGTTTTTTTCGTAACTGTTTATGTTTTATATAAACATTGTGTGGGATACATGTCGATATAACGATACTACTATATACACATGCTATTGATGTATTAATGTTAATATATGTTGATAGAATAATAGTACTAATATACACATGATATAGATGTATTAATACTCATGCTCTTCTCATGTTGTATGTAACCGCCGCAATTGAATGTATGGCGAAGAACATGTTTATGTTTATATGCTAATAAAATAATTGAATTGAATTGTTATTTTTTTCATTATCTAGGCGTGCATTTATTCAGAAATGTTAATATTTGTAATACAAAATAAAGTACGCAGAATTAGTACGCAGTCATCATACAAACATTATAAGACTGATTAACACGTATCAGCTTGTTAACAGAATTTTTAATACAGGAGAATACCCGCGCTCGTGGGGGGAAGGGATTATTACTCCAATTTTCAAAAAAGGCAATATAAATGATGCAAAGAACTATCGTGGAATTACTTTTATTAATGTTATAGCAAAAATTTATTCACAATTATTACTTAACCGTTTAACGAAATGGACTGAAAAACACGAAAAGATTACACAAAGCCAATTCGGATTTCAAAAAGGAAAATCGATAATAGATTGCATTTTTATCCTAAATTCTATAATAGCTAAAGTTTTAAATTCTGGTGAAAAACTATATTGTGTGTTCATTGATTATCAACAGTGTTTTGACAAAATTGAAAGAAACTTTTTGTGGCAAAAACTTTTGTCAGATAATGTCAGTTGTAAATTTGTTATGGCCATAAAATCAATGTATAAAACAGTAAAGTCTTGTGTAAGGTATAAGTCAGATACATCTGCATTCTTCAACTCAGACGTGGGCTTGAAGCAAGGTGACCCCAGCTCACCTCTGCTCTTCATGCTCTTTGTGAACGACATTTTAGATAATATAAATACTCATCTTGATGGCATTTTTACTATAAATGAATTAAAACTGTTCATTCTTATGTATGCAGATGATCAGGCAATTTTTGCTAAAACACCTGAAACTTTACAGTCTATGTTAACTGATGTGGAAAATTATTGTAATTTATGGGGTTTAAAAATAAACATTTCAAAAACAAAAGCGATGATCTTTGAAAATGGGAGGCACACCATGTATAACTTCAAAATTTATAATAATATTATAGAAACAGTAACCTGTTTTAAATACCTAAGTATTACATTATTCAAAAATGGTAATTGGTACCGTACGCAAAAATGCATCGCCCAACATGCATCATTTGCTATGAATAATCTATTTCGTATATTTAACGATGTAGAACTACCAATGGATCAGAAGTGTAAGTTATTCGATACACTAGTATCTTCAATTCTAAATTTTGGATCCGAAATATGGGGTATACATGAAGCAAAGGATATTGAGTCTATTCACACTAAGTTTTTTAAGACGCATTTTGGGTGTCAAAAAGTCAACAAATTTATCTACACTTTATGGAGAATTAGGAAGAATTCCTTTGTTATTCATTCGAAAAATAAATATGATTAAGTACTGGATAAAAATCTTAAAACAGAATGATACTGCTCTGGTTAGAAGAAGCTATTTAATTTTAAAAGTAGATGCAGATCGTAATTTAAAATATAATGGGAAAAATTGGGCTTTTCAAATAAAAAATATTTTACAAGAACATGGTTTATTGTATGTATGGAATGATCAATTTGAAATCGATATTCCTTTTTCATTGATTAAACAGAGAATTATTGATAACTTTTTTACAAAAATGGTACTCTGATATCAATAACTCCAATCGTTTACAGTCATATTGTGTCTTTAAGTATGAATTCGAACTAGAAGAATATCTGAAAGTGATTACTGATAAGAAATATAGAATTGCTATGTCAAGATTTAGAACTTCATCACATAATCTTTTTATAGAATCTGGAAGATATAATGATACTCCACGAGAACAGAGACTCTGCAAATCGTGCAATATGAAAACCATTGAAAATGAGTACCATTTTTTGCTAGTATGTCCATTTCACCGTGACTTAAGAAGTAAATTTTTTAAACAATATTATTGTCGTTGGCCAAATATCACTAAATTCGAAAAATTAATGTCATCAAAATCTAAATCTGTTCTACTGAACTTAGCAAAATATATTTATTTTGCAATGAAAAACCGCATCTCATAATACACTCTCTAAATTTAAATATCTTTATTACTAATTCTATTTTTTCCTTAATAACTAGAACTTTTTTTTAATATATATATGTAACAATATATTTAGTTATGCCCCCACTTCGAAGAAGAGGGGGTATATTGCTTTGCACTTGTCGGTCCGTCGGTCTGTCGGTCCGTCGGTCCGTCGGTCCGTAGACCAAATGGTTTCCGAGTGATAACTAAAGAACCCTTAGGCCTAGGAACTTCAAACTTGGTATGGTGATTGGTCATGACCAGTAGATGACCCCTATTGATTTTGGGGTCAAGGGGTCAAAGGTCAAGGTCACATTGACCTTGTAAGCAAAAATGGTTTCCGAGTGATAACTAAAGAACCTTAAGGCCTAGGAACTTCAAACTTGGTATGGTGATTGGTCATGACCAGTAGATGACCCCTATTGATTTTGGGGTCAAGGGGTCAAAGGTCAAGGTCACATTGACCTTGTAAGCAAAAACGGTTTCCGAGTGATAACTAAAGAACCTTAAGGCCTAGGAACTTCAAACTTGGTATGGTGATTGGTCATGATCAGTAGATGACCCCTATTGATTTTGGGGTTAAGGGGTCAAAGGTCAAGGTCACATTGACCTTGTAGGTAAAAACAATTTCCGATCAATAACTAAAGAACCCCTAGGCCTAGGGACTTCAAACTTGATATGGTGATTGGTCATAATCAGTAGATGTCTCCTATTGATTTTGGGGTCAAAGGTCAAGGTCACATTGACCTCTTAGGTAAAAACGGTTTCCGATCAATAACTTAAGAACCGTTAGGCCTAGGAACTTCAAACTTGGTATGGTGATTGGTCATGACCAGTAGATGACCCCTATTGATTTTGGGGTTAAGGGGTCAAAGGTCAAGGTCACATTGACCTTGTAGGTAAAAACGATTTCCGATCAATAACTTAAGAACCCCTAGGCCTAGGAACTTCAAACTTGGTATGGTGATTGGTCATGACCAGCAGATGACCCTATTGAGTTTTGGGTCAAGGGGTCAAAGGTCAAGGTCACATTGACCTTGTAGGTAAAAACGGTTTCCGATCAATAACTTAAGAACCCCTAGGCCTAGGAACTTCAAACTTTGTATGATGATTGGTCATGACCAGCAGATGACCCCTATTGATTTTGGGGTCAAGGGGTCAAAGGTCAAGGTCACATTGACCTTGTAAGTAAAAACGGGTTTCTGATATATAACTAAAGAACACTTAGGTCTAGGCACTTCAAAACTTGGTATGGTGATTTGGTCATGACCAGCAGATGACCCCTATTGATTTTGGTCAAGGGGTCAAAGGTCACATTGACCTTGTAGGTAAATACGGTTTCCGATTAATAACTTAAGAACGCTTAGGCCTAGAAACTTCAAACTTGGTATGATGATTGGTCATTGCCAGCAGATGACCCTTATTGATTTTGGGGTCAAGGGGTCCAAGGTCAAGGTCACATTGACCTTGTACTTAATGACGGTTTCTGACCAATAACTCAACAACTCAAGTTGCCTTGGTTGATATTTTTATATTAAACTAAAAATGCTTTTGGTATACACATTTGAAGATCTTATGTAATATAACAACTTGGCTGTCATTAATGAGGCCTACATGATCCATAAAATTTATGCATATATTATTTGGTAAGATTTGTAATAACTTAAATTGCTGCACACAACCTATGGGGTCACAATAATTATTACCTTGTGACTAGTCATGACCAGTAGATACTAGATAACCCTTATTAATTGTTTGTTCACTGGGTCAGAAGTAATGCATAATAACCTGATCACATGACTAATTGGCTGCAGATAGGGGGCATACATGTTTTACAAACATATCTTGTTTTTTTTGTATATCTAGACAGTTTGTGAGAATTGTTTATGTAATTTGAACTACTCTCTTCGGATAAAATTTCATTTCTTTTGTCATGTCTGTCGCTGAACATTTTTGTTTGTATTGGCTCTAAACATATGTTTATGTTTTATGCTGAATAAAATTTTGTATTGTATTGTATTGTATTGTTAATACCAAAACAATGCATGTCTGTTAATTACATTTCTACAAGACAATGACGATAAAGTTTAATATCACTTAATATTTTAATCATAATAATTATTCAAGTATAAAAGACTCCCAATTACCAGTTTGTTTTATATATAATTATGACACCGTAGTGACTTTAAAAAGAATGGTAACAATGCAATCACAGTTTGATAAAAATGTTTGAATTTACTCACTAAAGCAATTACCAAGAATGTGCTAATTGTGATGTTCTCCATATAAATAATTTCAGTTAGTTCGTTTTACATTTATACTTTACTTCGTTACTACTATAAACAAGGAATAAAAGCTTAGTTATTATTGTGTATATATCTTGGATATTACTGAATTGCGAACGTACATGTAAGTAAATTTTTACAAATTACAATGTAGCTACATGTACATATTAACTTGATTATTCACGAGTTTCAGTTTGTGACATCTGGACATTTTGTAAAATCTACTTTTATGAAAAAGTGATATATAAAACGTACAAAACCTTAATATCTATAATTGATCATTTTCATGCTTACTCACGGTGACAAATTGTAAGTTAATATAATTATTTCTGCTCTATTTATGGAAGGAATGCACTTTTTTGCTTTTTTTTAGTTATACCGGATTTAGTAGGAATATTTTTCGTTATCAGAAAATGACCCTAGATAAGTTGTAATTTTTGTATGCATGTGCAGAGAATATTCAATAATATACATGTATATTCATGTGCAGAATATTTAGTTGAAGATGATGTACTAAGTCTGAATAACGATATGTTCTGTTCTGTTCATTCTGATATTATAGAGAATTATATTGTTCTTGTGATAGACTGACATTTATAGGAAATACAATTTTGTTTTATAGCATGACTGTTTATTTACAACGATTTTGAGTAAAACAAACACAATGTTATGTAAAATTGGTCTTGTCTGCTATAATTTCAAAATAAAAAAAAACGTTATTATGTACATATAGTTATAGTGAAAAAAGGACGGAGTTATCACGCACGATGCTCAGTGATAAAAGTTAATCTAAAAGACTTAAGATATAAAAGGGTTTATAGCTACACGGCTCCAGATGAGCCAGCACAAAGAATCAAACTTGAGAAAATGTATTTAAGAAAAGTAAAAATATTCAAATAATATTCTACAATTTATGTGCGGCTAATTACTGATTTTTCTGGATTTAAAGGGATATTCCTGCAAGTTAATTACAAAAATATATGATCTTATTTACTAAAATCACGCTAAACTGACATTTTTTAAAGGCCCAGCATGAATTTTTGTATAAATTCTATATATTTTTGGTTTGAAGCGTAAATATATCTATATACGTTGAACGAAATTTAAATGCCGACAGAAACACCGAGTAGTTTTAAAACGAGTCATGTGACGAGTAATGTGTTATAATAAAAGTCACGTGACAAGTAATGTGTTACAATAACATATATTGCGAAAATTGTATGATTGAAACAAGTCTAAGTCATTCATTTGACATGTTCTATAACGTTTCCCGAGTTCACTGTGATACCTGACCCACATGAGTAAAGTTTAAAAAAACAAAACATTTTATTCTTTATAAGGAGAAAAAAATGGTTTCTATGACTACCTAGTGTATTCATTTTGAGGACATTCACAGGATAATGAATGAAAAAAAAAAATATGAAGAAATGAAAATTTTGCCTGTATCTCCCTTTAACTTGCCGTTTACTTTCTTTTTACATGTACTTTGAATACATTAGAAATAAATTCATGAAAATTAGCATAAATTTTTGTTCGGAGGCATGTGTTTAGCCTGGTAATTTATAGAACAGAACAGAACAGAACAGCTCTATTCTGTTCTGTTAATTTATAATTGTTGTTGCATTTGTTTGTCATTTAACACATTCAATCATAAGAATTTATGTAACTAGATTTTCATTTAAGTCAAATACAAATATCTTTATTTCTCTCAGGTCAAGACATTGACAACATCAGGTAAATAAATATTAACAAAGTTTCGAGGCTCAATAGAATGCATACAAAAAATATAAGCATATATAATACATGTAAAGGGAGAGTACCTTGGGTACTTTTAACATACAAAGCATGTGCATGCAATGAATTTACACTTGTTATATGCATTTAATTTTCATTATATAAATTTTTCAACTATATCCCTAATAAACATACATATTTTTTTATATTCAAAATTACTATGGTTGTTTATATTCATAAGTTTATCAAAAGAATAAATGTTTCGTCTAATGTAATAATTGGGTCCTAAGTATTTTTTTCTTTGACGGTCAAAATATTTACATTCTAGAAGGTAATGAAATTCATCTCCAACTGAGGAATTACATAATGTACATTTTCTCATATTAAGTTCTATCCCATGCCAAGATCCAGTTTCTACTGGTAATCTATGGTTTCTTGTTCTAAATTTAATCAGATATCTAAGTAAATTAGGATGTGTATTTGTGATATACTTTTCAAATTCGAATTTGTGTTTAAATAACTTGTAATTTTTACACTTTCCAGAAGTTTCTAAGTTTGAATACCAGCTGTTAAGAAACAGGTCTATTAGCTTTTGTTTAACTGTTGCGGTCAACCACTTTTGATTTGGAAAAAGATGTGTGTCCCAAATATTGTTCATGCCGCATTTGACGAGTATATCTCTAATACACGTTATCCACATAAAATTATTGCTTTGCTGTGTATTTAAAAAATTACTACTATAAAGAGCAAAATAATACATTGTTTGCGTTAGTTTAAACGTCTTTGGGACAACTATATCTGCCCAAAAAGAAACTAATCTTGATTCTATATCTACTGAGAGCGGTGTTACACCTGTTTCACCATACACTATTGTATTTGAGGTAGAAGATTTTAATCCTAAAATATATTTTAAAAACTTAAGTTGAACTCTTTCTATCATGTCAATGTTTCCATAACCCCAAATTTCACATCCATAGAGCAAAATTGGTTTAACAGTTTTATTGAACAAATCTATTTGGATGTCAATTTGGTAAGTATAGTGATTTAGCCTTTTTTATTAAATTATACATTGCTATTGTTCCTTGTTTGGCTATATGCTTTTTTGCATTTAAAAAAGATCCACTCCTACTAAAGATAATTCCAAGATATTTATATTCATTAACAATTTCGATATTTTCATTATTATAAGTAAAATTGTGTTGAACTTGTCTACCTCTTGCGAAAACCATAACTTTTGTTTTTGAAGTATTAAGAACCAATTTCCATTTATCACAATACGCTGCATAAACATTTAGAGCGTCTTGTAGATCTTTAGCAGATTCTGACAAAATAACAGTGTCATCTGCATACAATAAAATAAAAAGTTTTAAAAAGTACATAACATTTCCATCAAAATCATGATTATAGCAATTGACGCCTTCGACTAGACCACTGTTGGAAAAATAAGCATGTAAATCATTTAGAAATAATGAAAATAAAAGAGGCGATAAATTTTCACCTTGTCTTACACCGGCAGTGCATGAAAAATATATTGATTTGTTCCCATTGGCCCTAACACAAGATTTTGCATTTTCATATATATTTTTAACAACATTCAAAAATTTACCATTTATATTAACAGCATATAGTTTACACCAAAGTCCTGAACGCCACACACTATCAAACGCACTTTTAAGATCAACAAAGGCACAAAACAGTTTCTTTTTACTTTTTTTTAATAAATCAATCAAAGTATTTAGTACAAACATATTATCAAGTGTAGAAAATCCTTTTCGGAATCCAGCTTGGTATTCGTTAATCAAATTATAATTTTCAGTATATTTTTGCAGACGCACATTTAAAATTGCAGTGAAAAGTTTCCCCATACAACTTAACAATGTTATTGGTCTATAATTTGACGGGTCACTAACATCCCCTTTATTTTTATATATTGGGTTAATAATTCCAACTGTCCAATCATTTGGTACAATTATACCAGAATTGAAAACAACATTAAATAATTTAACATATACAGTTTTCATACTTGAAAAAGAATTTTTTATGTGTTCATTTATTACTTTATCAACACCACATGATTTGTTATTTTTCAGCGTTTTTACCGCTTTTTCAATTTCGTCACTCGTAATTGGCATATTAATATCAATATTTTCTTCATCGAACAAGTCTGTATCAACATTAATATCAGGGGCATTTTCAATGTTTTGACTTGAATTCAAATTTTTAAAATACGTATATAAGTCATTCAAATCAGCATGAATTTTACTATTTTTCTTTCCGTTAAGAATTGACCAGTATTGTTTCGGCTTTGTTTTATCTAAATTTCTTAATCTTGCTATGTTATTTCTCTTAAACTTTATAAAATTTTTATTCATCGTTTTCTTATACACTTTGCTTTTAACACGTAATTCATTTTTGTTTATTTCAGTATTTCTTAATTTATACATATATTTCGCTCTATGAAAATCACGGCGAGCTTTTTTACACTCTAAATTAAACCAACTAGCAGGTCTAGTTTCAGTATGTTCGTTAATTCTTGTCTGACATACTCCAAAACTCTGTAACGAGCTATCTTCAAATATCTTAGCAATATTTCTAACAATAACATCTAAACTATCAGGGTTAACAACATTGCTATTTTCTAATACAGTCAAGTCATCTATAACTTTGTTAACATGTGACATATCAATATTGTTGACAAACAAATCACGTTTATCATTGTCCCACAATTTAACAAAGTCATCACATATGGTATTTTGCTCCTTTTTGTACTCCGTACTTTTAAAATTAAAATTCAGTTTAACAGGGTTATGCACATCGGACAATAATGGACAATAATTCATTACACTCATACATTGTACATACTTAAATAAGTTTGTTGTGCAAACAAAATAGTCAACAGTACTTATATTAAGTCCAGATCCGCATTTAATCAATTATATTATATTTAATTCGCAAATTAAAGTTGATAACAAAATAGCATTGTGTAATTATATAATTATCTCTTTACCTTTTTAATATCAGTAATGTTAAACAAGAAGATAAAAGACTGATCAGCACTTCACAGTTTGTTTTTAAAATGGGCGTGACTGTTAATTACTAAGAAGTCAAAGTCAAAAGTCAAAGTCAAAAAACATTTTATTCTCTCATTCCATGTACAAACATGACATAATGGAGTAATAAACATGAATAAAGTATAATGAGGCTCAAATAGCAGTTAATTAACATACTAGCGAAAAATATAATTGAATTGTGCTTCCAGTCTTTAGGTACGTGGAGAGCCAAAACTGTTGTGTTATATATATTACTAAAACATATTAAATAATATACATTCAAAGGTATTGTTTCATTTTTCTCGTCGCACGCACACGCCCGCGCACACACACCAACATACACACACACACACACGCACACATATGTATACTTTCTATATCAACAATGTGTAGTATTAAATTTACGATTACTGCTCAATAGTCGTAACGACAATCAATATTTTTAACGTAAATGAATATACTACAAAAATTTAAGTAAACATGCGAATCATTTTTAAGGTATAAATGGAGAAGTCTAAAAAGGTATGGTATAGAGTGATAACAAAAAAAAAGGTTTTGCACGTAGATGTTGTTGCATTTACTTCCCTTTAGTTAAAATGTTAGATAATATTCAAGTGTTTAGTTAAGCAGAGTGAATTTGAATATGATCTAGAAAAACTTTCTGATCGGCGGGAACTGGGGTCTCCGCCTACTCTATCGTGGACCTGAACTCAATCAGAGCACGACCTGGGGCATGGAAGCTCCAATAAGGTCTTCCTGCGATGAAACGCGCCCCAGGCCGTGCATGGTGCACTCCTGTCCCTCGACTTCCCAATGGCGGTCGGGGGACAGGAGTACCCCCGACTTCACGGTGAATCCTATACAAAGGTGTCGGAAGCCACAGTTCCCACACGATCTTACAATATTTAATTAGCGAAAAGCTATATCATAGGCCCAAAGAGGAAAAAAATAGTTCTTTGTATAATGTAGATAGAAATAACACATTTTCATATAGTGAAAAATAGCATTAGATATTGAGATACGAAAGTGGAGTTAATTAGTATTTCTAAACCTGGAAAACTTCTTCTGACTTTTCCTTTAGAAAAATCAAAGATCTGTGGTCTAGTTGAAATGCGGGATACTATAAATGTGTGCCACTAGGTCTCCCAAAACGAAACAGAGACTTTGCAGCACTTAAGAAACAACTATAATAAAATGTCTAAATTCAGTTTTGTTGTTGTTGTTGCTGCTGCTATTGTTGTTTAAATAATTATAATTATTTTCTTAATCATCATTAATGAAGTATGAAAATCCACTTACCAGTTTGTTTATATAATTATATATTATCGTGACTTTAAAAAGAATTGTAACAATGCAATTACAGTTTGATAGAAATGTTTGATTATACCCACTTAAGCAATTATAACAGGAATGTGGTTATTATTGTGTTGTCAATATAAATAGTTTCATTCCTCTATAATTTTACATTTATACTTTAATTCTTTCACACTAATAAAAAGCCATTTTATTTCGTGTATATTTCTCTCGGGATTTAATACTGAATTTCATACGTAGGTATATTTTACCATTTCGTAATATTTATTAAGATTGACGAATTTCAATTAGAGGCGTCAGCTCATTTTGCCAAATGTACTTCATTTTTCCCCGAATAAAATAATAATTATATTTTGGAAAATTCATATACATTTTGTATATGTTTGGAATAAAAGAACTTAATATTGATGGTTACGAAATATTTTATCATTATGCCTTTCATATAGTATTAACCTAGTTATCCGTGGTTCATATTGACGAGAAATTTACCGTTATTAAAATTAATAACAATAAAATTGCCATTGTTGTTTAAGATTGTGTAAGATTGCTATATTTTTCAGGAAATAACATTCCTGTCTGACTATAGTTTACAGTAAAACACATTTAAAAAAAAAAATATTGTATCAAAAAGTTCATTGAATAAAGTCTTTATTCAGAGTATTTTCACTGTGACTTTATTATTTTATTTTTCAGTGAACATGGAAGATTTGATGTCAGGTTTCCTGTCAATGGCTGCAGGGAAAGATAATGATGACGAGTTCGTTGTAACAATAAGTGACCATGTGAGCGGCATGATTTCCGACGAGATAATTCACCGGGAAGTTTCACCTCAGTCCGACGACGACGAGGTTTCTACTTCTATTTGTTCAGATAACTACACTAACAGCACTGAAACAGAAAATGACTATCCGAGTTATGAGTCTCTATATGGGGGTCAAGGTTATTCATCCTCTCCAACCTACATCCGAAGTGATTTCTACAGTATGTCACCGCCACCGTCTCCCCCTGTACATATAACCACCGCAGACGACAATTTGAAATCAAAGCGCCACCTACCGTTTTCTATTGATTCTATTATTGGTACTGAGAGCAGCAATTGTGAAGAATCTAGCGGACGTTCTGACGTACATGTACCTGCTCAGGTTTCCAGCTCTCACTTTTCGGCAGACGACACCATTAATCACCATCCTATGAACGTGTGTGAAAGTGAATCTATGATTAAGTGTGTTTTCTGGTGCCATGTGTGTGACGATGTTTGTTCGGATCTTACAGACGCTTGTATTCATCAAGATATTCACATCGCGAACAGGGATCAGTGTCGTCTGCAGGATTCTTACTTCAGCAAGAGTGGGCACGTGACCAAACACGAACTGATAGTAGGCTTTGTAGATAAAGTGAAATGTGGATTATGTGAGGAAATAGTGACATACCGTTTTCTACAGAGACATTTACAACGTCATGAAAGTCACGTGCGCGGGAACAGTTGTCATGGGAGTTCTGTTGATCAGCGAAATCCCGCCATTTACCAGTGCAGTCTCTTCTTCCGGTGCTTCCGTTCTAGGCATGCGCAGACGATTCATCAGCAGACGCACAACAAAGTGAAACCATGTATGTGTTATGTACCCGGATGTTTTAAGACATTTTCTCAGTTATTAGACTTACAGCTTCACTTGAAATTTCATAGAGGTTATGGTGACATTTGCTGAACATTGTAAGAAGAATTGATTACATACATGACTTGTGTTAAACTAGGAATGTATCTAGGAATGAAACCCAGATATTAAAATTTTCAATTCGTTAGTAAGCTCAGGATATGTTTGATGTATTGTTACTTGTATGATACGATGTACATTTTTAATGTCTATTTCAAAAGAATAAAGCACAAAAAACAATGTTTTAATTAATAAATATATTTCTCCATGTCTGTTTTTATTTCTTTTTGAAATACTATTTTGAAATATAAATGGCTAAATGTTGTTCCCAAAAAAGAAAAGCAATCAGACCATTCGGAATATCCCGACACTTAACAATGGTTATTTACCAAAAGTGCCGAAAAGTTGCGAATATTTACATTTTTTTTTTTTTTTTTTTTTTTTTTTTCAGGCCCCAACTGGGTAACCCCATTTATTTCAAATTCTTTTACATTTATACATATAATAGTAAATATTTATAGATATAATAGTACCTCATTACATCAGAATATTAAAATAATTACTAAATTTGAGTATAAAGCTATATTTTTGCTGCCTGTTATTGAAACAAGAGCCCGGTTTGAGCCGGGTGATGCTCCCCGAATAGGTTTTGGACACAGGAAAGTACACCTCTTGTAGTTTCAGAGTTATGTCCGTGGAAAAAGTTCAAAGTGCAATAATTCTAAAATTAGGCAAGGCAGAGTTACAGTTCTTTGCACTGCACTTCTAATCAATGTGATCTATCAACCTACAAAGTTTCTTGATGATATCTCTTATGATTTCCGAGTTATGTCCTGGACAATTCAAAAAGTAAAAATAAACAAAGGGCAATAACTCCAGAATTAGGCAAGGTAGAGTTATGATTCTTGTGCACTGCACATCTACCCATAGAGATTTATGTACCTACAAAGTTTCATGTTGATATCTCTTATAGTTTTACAACTATGTCCTGGATAAGATTTTTCTAAAAGGGGAGATTATTCAAAAATAAGGCTTAACAGAGTTATGGTTCTTTTGCACTGCACCTCTACTCAATGAGATCTATCTACCTACAATGTTTCATGTTGATATCTCTTATAGTTTTAGAGTTATGCCCCGGACAAGATTTTTCTATAAGGGGAGATAATTCAAAAACCAGGCAAAATAGAGTTATGGTTCTTTGACACTGCACTCCCCATTGATGCCCTCTACCACTGTATGAAGTTTCAACAAATTATCTCCAAGGGTTTTCAAGTTATGTTCCGGACAAAGTTCAAGTTCAAAGTATTAAAATAAACAAAGGGCAATAACTCCAAAATTAGGACAAAAAGAGTTATTGTTCTTATGCACTGCACATCTACGCATTGAGATCTATTCACCTACAAAGTTTCATGTTGATATCTCTTATAGTTTTAGAGTTATGCCCCGGACAAGATTTTTCTATAAGGGGAGATAATTCAAAAACCAGGCAAAATAGAGTTATGGTTCTTTGACACTGCACCCCCCCCCCCTCAATGCCCTCTACCACTGTATGAAGTTTCAACAAATTATCTCCAAGGGTTTTCAAGTTATGTTCCGGACAAAGTTCAAAGTATTAAAATTAACAAAGGGCAATAACTCCAAAATTAGGATGAAAAGAGTTATTGTTCTTATGCACTGCACATCTACCCATTGAGACCTATTCACCTACAAAGTTTCATGTTGATATCTCTTATAGTTTTAGAGTTATGGCCCGGACAAGATTTTTCTATAAGGGGAGATAATTCAAAAACCGGGCAAAATAGAGTTATACTTTATATATATTTACATTTTAATGGAAACAAATCAGGGACATCGAAAGATACACCAACATGATTTCTAGGTTTGTTGTTTAATGTTTCGTGAACAGTTGCAAACCGCCACGACTATGGATACAAATGACACTACTAAGGAAAATGCTATTATTTAACCACACTACAAACTGTTGGTATTGACATTGTGTCGAAGATCATGACGTCACTGTTTCAGAACGTCACTGTTTCCGAACGTCACTGTCTGAGAACGTCACTGTAGCACAATACATGCTGATGGTAGTGGTAGAACTCAAAACACGTCATACAAAAATCTCTTTATTTTTAGATTCCAAAATTACAGCTTACACAGTACCAAACAAAATTGATGTTATAACATTTTTTTCATTCTATTCACTCTCATATCAACAACATTTTTTTTCTTATAAATGAACCGCCATAAACCACGCATTTATCATCTATACACATTAACACTTCTGTTCTATCAAAATGAATTTTACATGAAGTTGGGCAATAGCTTGTATATTTTATTCCAAAAACATTGTAATTACATGTACTTGGTTAACGAACTGTTTATTTCATTATCTTAAAAATGAAAGAAATACTATATTTTATGGAGCATAAGTAGTATATATTAACTCTAAAATTAAAAGGGGCGTTTAAACACAAACCAAATTTTATTGAATAATCCATGTATACAAACAACACTAAACAACACAACGAATCCATACTTGATATCGAAACACCATTCCAGTTTTGATGTAATTAACATGATATTTTATCCGTTCTCTAAGATAATATCAAATTTAGGAATACAATTTTGAAAAGGACGTCATAATTTGATTTTAAGTCAGGGACGTCATAATTTGATTTTAAGTCAGGGTTATGACGTCATTGTATTCCTTTTTAAACTTTAAGGTATAGAAAATAAAGAAATATAAACATCTTTTATTATAAGTTTTGTTTGATATCATTGTCTTTATTCTAAATTATTGACAATTTATGGAGCAAACCACCTACCTAGCTTATATGACAATTATTGAGTCCCAATAATCCAGTAATAAAAGAACTATACGTTAAATTTTTGGATATATCACAGTAGCCTTTTTACAAGCTTTTTACTGCGTTATCGACCAAGAGACTGGTATTTTAATCTGCGGACCCTCTCCTTTCATCAGAAAATCAAAACTATGATACGACGATAACGTCGGTGTGGATTTGAGGCACAAATCGGGTACATTGATCTGTGAACAAATATTTTAACTTATAGACCCGTCTCTTGAAATTTAAGAAACGATGGTCATTTTAATAAATATTATTTTGTAACATATTGAGCACTGTTTAAACGGATTTATTAAAAATATACAATATTCCTTCTACATTTTAAAGTCGGAATTTGTCATTGAATTTAGGAAAAAAACAACTCTATTCTGAAAAAGAAAATACTGGTACCTTTCAAAATAAATCTAATGATTTCACAAAAGCTTAAATCGACATGCAATCTTTAAATCTTATAACATTAAACATTGAAACAGAAAGAAATATCTTAAAAACGTCCGTGCTCCCAGCATTTGCTCACATAAAAACATACAATATTTGAGTCTTTATATTATGGAAGCTGATTAGTGCAATCTTTCTTGTATCGGGTCGGGTCAAAAAGCCATAATTACACAAACCAGCTTCCATAATTTATCAAAAAGATTATAAATAACGTAAGCAGAAAAGAAATCCAACAAAACTGATGAGTAGAGCCCTCATTGATTCTAGGGTTTCGCCTCCGTTGAACATTCTTTTTGGGTAACATGCAGTGGCGGTCTCTGTGCACGGGTAAATCACGGTGGATATGTAAGCTCTCCAATGACGTACCATGTCAGAGGCGTCACAGCTCATCTCAACTGACGCGCTTATCTCCGCCGCCATAGTGTTTTCAAGTCTAAAAACATAACGTATTAGAATGTAGCATGTAGCAATAATATTCGTCACATATCATGAGATAGGCTCAGGGATCTAAATACAGACTTCCCTGAAACATTTTAATGTAATTAACATGATATTTTATCCGTTCTCTAAGATAATATCAAATTTAGGAATACAATTTTGAAAAGGACGTCATAATTTGATTTTAAGTCAGGGACGTCATAATTTGATTTTAAGTCAGGGTTATGACGTCATTGTATTCCTTTTTAAACTTTAAGGTATAGAAAATAAAGAAATATAAACATCTTTTATTATAAGTTTTGTTTGATATCATTGTCTTTATTCTAAATTATTGACAATTTATGGAGCAAACCACCTACCTAGCTTATATGACAATTATTGAGTCCCAATAATCCAGTAATAAAAGAACTATACGTTAAATTTTTGGATATATCACAGTAGCCTTTTTACAAGCTTTTTACTGCGTTATCGACCAAGAGACTGGTATTTTAAACCCTAGAATGTAGCATGTAGCAATAATATTCGTCACATATCATGAGATAGGCTCAGGGATCTAAATACAGACTTCCCTGAAACATTTTTTGATTAACCTGATTTGCATACACATGGTTTTCGGTAACAACCGTCGCAGGAATACATACATGTATATTATTGCCATATTGACAAAAAACTACTACTATTTTGGCATAGGCAAAACAAATTCAATAATGACAGCTTAGTGTTTGAAATATTAAATGTTGCAAGATGATATGATAATATTATGAAAATAATTATAGGGTGTTTGTAGGGTGTATACTTACGCGCACTGAGTCTGTTTATCCAGTGTCCCTGCGATACTATGATTGTGAACGCTGGATGTAAATTTTGACATTGCTGTCGTCACATCCGCTGTGGCAGCGCATCTCAGAATCATGTCTATAATTTTTAAAATTTCGTCAAAATGATTATAACAATTAAAAAAAAACAAGTTAAATTTTATTCTTTCTCATATAAATAATTTTAAGTATTTCTTCAAAGATCGTAAATAATTTAAAAGAAAAGACGATTAGTGTAGAGTTACAGTGGTAAAAACAAATACACTGATATTGAAAAAAGGAAAACAAAGTATAAAAAGGAAAACCAAAGTAGCTCAATCGGTTAGAGCGCGAGACTTGTAATCTCGGCATTGTGTGTTCGATTCCCGGGCTGGCCAACTAAATTTACTGATCAGTCATTCGGATGAGACTTTAAATCGAGGTCCCGTGTATGAGTGCTTTGAACACTTTGCACGCAAAAGAACCAGGGGTGCCTCAGGTATTTGGATACTTTTTGTACTGTATCTTGCACTATCCTCAAAAATCTAAATTATTAATCTAAATATAATATTCTTCTGGAGGACTCGCCCATATGGGCAACCGGTGGCGAGTATAAATAAACTCAAATACCCACACAAAGAAGGACAATATAAACATAATTTATATTACCAAAGTTGTCAGGTGAACACATGCAATTATAGCCGGCCTCGAATCCCTCTACAGCGGACCCGTACAACGTGGTGACTTGAGGTTCGTACAGACATCTCGTGATGTGGCTTTTTATGCATGACTGAATCGTGCTTTTAGAGCTAAAAATATTGAACAACATGATAATATTAGTGTCCTTTATAACAATTGAGAAAAATTAATAAAAAATCGTATTTTTATTTTCCGTATTTGTACTGCAAACAAAAACATTTTTTTCACTGCAACAAACATGTATTTTCACTGGTGTCTTGCCGGACTACTTTCTTCAAAATTAAGCCAATATACACAATTTTAGGGGAAGTCTATCAAAGTGTAACGTCAAAATGAAAAAAAAAATGTATGTAATGAACAAAAAATTTAATATTTGTTCTATAAATACAGGATTCATTTTCACCTTGTGTTATAAAAATTATCATATTTCACTCATGGCTATCGCTACTCATGATAAATTTATTTGGTGAGAATGTGTTTCATTGCTACTGTGACCTGTGAACATTAATAAAACATTGTAAGATTTTATTTACTATAATTACATCTCAAAATATCATCAGCGAAACTTACCCGCACATTTCATCAGCATTAGACAATGTGCTTGGCGTGGGTACCAGTGCATTGTTCACAATTACGCCATTTTTAGCGTAACATTCGATAGATGCTACGTTAATCTGTGCCAACGTGCACGGGTAATATGTCGTGGCAACGTCAGTGCACGGGAACACTATGGTTGCTAGGTACTGATGCATAACGTTCTTACTTTCCTCAGAACAATGACCTTGCTCCACAGACGCTTCATTGAAAGTGCTGTTTGCAATGTGTTCACTCTTAAATATATTACTATAACATAATTACTATAAAATAGTTGCAAAATTACGGAAAATATATTTCACTGCTGTAAAAAATATTTTCTTTTTACAATGAAAATACTCATTTTATTTCAACAACATTTCTCAATTTTTCATTTATAAGTATATAATAAAGATAATTATTATTTTTAAATCGTCACAGAAAACGTACAAAATTTTGATAATCTAGGAAACCTTTTTATACGAGGATTGATCGAAATGTAATATGACTGCAGTTCTTCTTCATGCTTACTTAGAGAGGCAATTTTAACATTTAAAACAATACACCTGTAAATTGTATGTGGTTCGACCGTGTAGTTGTGATTAGCTTTCCTGATGATTGTCAAATAAAAATTAAAAGCTTTCTTTGGTATAATGGGCCTTTAAGTAAAACGTATAATTGCACATCTGTATTTCTATAAATGATTTTACGGCCATGTTAATACGCTTTCACTAAGTATTTTGCAATCTTTCTAACTTCATTTGAGAACAAGAAGAAATTGCGCGCTGAGATTTATTTACTCTCACATAATGGACAGTGAGAGTTGTTTCCCTTACTTAAAACATGCTCTCTTTTGTATTAAAGGGACTCCACTGAGGTTTTTTGACATGACGGGACTGGGAATATTTTTCCTGTGATTATTATTCTATTTGATGTAGATATATACTAATAATTTATGTGCAAAATTTCAGATCATTAGCTCATTCCGTTTTTCCAAAATAATAATTATAGTAGTGAAATATGACCCAAAATTGAAAAGCGTTTAAACGCTTTTCACTCGAATCGGACAGAGAATAGCACAAACATACGATTTTCAATGTATTTCTTGTATGTTTTCTTATTTGTATTTTATTTATATTTCTGTTATAAGTGTTCATGTTGATCTATGTGAATTGTTTTTTTTAAATGTTTTTAGACTTATTAACCTCAGTGGAGTTCCTTTAATAATGGACTTCTCATAAACGACAAAAACCTCACTATAACCAAGATTTTTTTATAAATATCCAACAGCATGTAGCTGTAACTTTCTATTGATAAAAATAGTTGGTCAGTCTTTATATTTTATGCAAATTTAATAATATGTTTTATCCTAAAATTTCCAGTCATCAACTGTCAACCAATCACCATCATAACGTTTAATCTTTAGAAATATAGATTCAATTTACAAAAAAATGACAATAAATTATTGGCATAATGTCACTTTAGAATGAAAACAGATTAAAAGTCTTGCCTCCAGGTGAGCTAACATGTTTCAAGAGAGAAAAAATGAACGTTGCATTTTAAAATAGTCAACATTCTTTTTCATCACCATATTTCTATTGCGTGACTAACGCAGTAAGGGATTTCTTTTGCACATTTTGACCAATTTTTGTAATATACGTGGATTGAAAGTGCTGTTTGCAATGTGTTCACTCTAAAATATACTACTTTAACATAATTACTATAAAATAGTTGCAAAATTTTCAAGAAAATTATCATTAATCTGAAGACATGCTAATTAAAGATGTTAAGAATCGCTGTTAATAACATTTTGTTTAAACTTTAATTCAAGGTGGTCTAAACTCTCCATTACTTATTTTTTTATATCTGGACGTTTAATAGTCACTCTGTCAAATAACTAATACACATCTATGTAATGCAAATATTGCGTTGTTAGTCAAGTTTTTAAATTGTTACATTACAAGACATTATCATTGCATTTTTTAGTCATTTTATACATTCAATCATAATATTTTATGTAACTAGATTTTCAATTAGTCCGTTCTCAATGAATATAAATCGCAAGATATATATAAATATATATAAAACCAAGATTGTATAATTATCTCCTTACCTTTTTAATATCACTAATTAATGTAATACAAGAAAACTAATCAGTTTTTTTTTAATGCGTTTATTTAAGGTCGCCGCCGGAAAGCCCATATGGGCGACCGTACACTCAAGTCGGGTCATCCTAGAGCGTCCCGCCGAGATTTTTCGTCGATTTCTTTCCAGCTTTATTGGTGGAGGAAGACCCCAGGTGCCCCTCCGGGCATTATTTAAGGCACGAGCGGGCACCTGGGTAGAACCACCGACCTTCCGTAAGCCAGCTGGATGGCTTCCTCACATGAAAGATTTCGACCCGAGAGAGGATCGAACCAACAGTGGTGAGGGACCTGTGATCTCAAGTCAGTGACCTTAACCACTCGGCCACGGAGGCCCCATAGACTAATCAGCATTTCACAATTGCTTTTATATAAGAAAACGGGTGTGACCGTTAATTACTTTGAAACAATTACGTCTAATTTCAGTTGTTGCTTTTTGGTTGTTTGTTTTGATTGTCGTTTTTGATGACAATTATTATTTTTTAATTCACCATTAGTGAAGTATAAATTAAATCCACTTACCAGTTTGTTTATATAATTATATATTATCGTGACTTTAAAAAGAATGTTTGAATCTACTCACTTACGCAATTACCAGGAATGTGCTTATTGTTATGTTGTCCATATAAATAGTTTCAGTCTCCTATAATTTTACATTTATGCTTTAATTCTTTCACACTAATAAAAAGCTATTTTATTTTGTGTATATTTCTCTCGGATTTAATACTGAATTTCATACGTAGGTACATTTTACCATTTCGTAATATTTATTAAGATTGACGAATTCGAATTTCTGTTCGAGACATCAGCTCATTTTACCTAATTAAACTTCTTTTTTTCCCTGAATTAAATAGCAATTATATTTGGAAAATTCATAAAAAAAGTACTGAATATAGATATTTACGGATTATTTTATTTATGCCATATAGTATTTACCATAGTTATCCGTGGTTCACATAGGCGAGAAAGTTATCGTTATTAAAATAAAAATTAGACAAAAATGGCTGTAATTTTTTTTGGTATAATATTGCTATATGGTTCGGGAAATAACATATTCCCGTCTAATTAAGTTTACAGTAAAACACATTTGATACATGTTTTGCATCAAAGAAGAGTATTGAATAAAGTCTTTATTATATATCTAATATATCTAACCAATCGATAATTTGCATTTGTACCTCGTGACCGTCCAATATATTCCCGTATTGTATTAGAAAAAATATTATCATATTGAACGTTTGTGTACATATGCACTAAACGGCCATGCATATATTTTAACGTGACATCATTTGCGTTATATAAACATTATACTATTGTCAATATGGTAATTCAAATAAGGGGTTTTAATATGATACTTTTGGAATTTACAGTTACATAATTGTGATGTTCATTATACAGATATTAATGATAAATGTAAGTTGTTACAATGTATAATTTGTTTAGGCCATTTTAACTGTCATTTTCCTGAACTCACAGTAAATGTAAAATCTATAAATACTGTAACATCTAAAAAATATCCATTATATCAGTCATATCAGTCAATTCAAATCAAGCTGTGTACTCGTCCAAATATATTCCCGTATTGTACATAAAAATGTATGTTAACCTATAATTATTCAAAGTTATGATAGCAAGTTCAATTTCGCCTAAATAATTCATAATAAATTGCCATTTTCACTGTGACGTTATTATTTTATTTTTCAGTGAACATGGAAGATTTGATGTCAGGTTTCCTGTCAATGGCTGCCGGGAAAGATAATGATGACGAGTTCGTTGTTACAATTAGTGACCATGTGAGCGGCATGATTACCGACGAGATAATCCACCGGGAAGTTTCACCTCAGTCCGACGACGACGAGGTTTCTACTGCTATTTGTTCAGATGACTACACTAGCAACACTGATACAGAAAATGACTATCCGAGTTATGAGTCTCTATATGGGGGTCAAGGTTACTCATCCTCTCCAACCTACATCCGAAGTGATTTCTACAGTGTTTCACCGCCACCGTCTCCCACTGTACAGATAACCACCACAGACGACAATTTGAAATCAAAGCGCCACCTACCGTTTTCTATTGATTCTATTATTGGTACTGAGAGCAGCAATTGTGAAGGATCTAGCGGACGTTCTGACGTACAAGTACCTGCTCAGGTTTCCAGTTCTCACTTTTCGGCAGACGACAGCATTGACAACCATTCTATGAACGTGTGTGAAAGTGAATCTATGATAAAGTGTGTTTTCTGGTGCCATGTGTGTGACGATGCTTGTTCGGATCTTACGGACGCTTGTATTCACCATGATATTCACACAGCGAACAGGGATCAGTGTCGTCTGCAGGATTCTTACTTCAGCAAGAGTGGTCATGTGACTAAACACGAACTGATAGTAGGCTATGTTGATAAAGTGAAATGTGGATTATGTGAGGAAATAGTGACATACCGTTTTCTACAGAGACATTAACAACGTCATGAAAGTCACGTGCGCGGGAACAGTGGTCATGGGTGTTCAGTTGATCAGCGAAATCCCGCCATTTACCAGTGCAGATTCTGCTTCCGGTGCTTCCGTTCTAGGCATGCGCAGACGATTCATCAGCAGGCGCACAACAAAGTGAAACCTTGTATGTGTTATGTTCCCGGAAGACATTTTCTCAGTTATTAGACTTGCAGCTTCACTTGAAGTTTCATAGAGGTTATGGTGACATTTGCTGAACATTATAAGAAGAATTTATTATATACATGTGTTAAACTAGGAATGTATCTAGAATGAAACCTAGATATTAAAATTTTCAAATCATTCGTTAATAAGCTCAGGACTTGTTGAAATGTTATATGTATTGTTACTTGTAAATATGATACGATGTGCATTTTTAAAATGTATATTGCAAAAGAAAAAAGCACACATTTTTTATCTAATAAATTTATATTTCTCAATGTCTGTTTTTATCTCTTTATTTTGAAATATAAATGGCTAAATGTCGTTCCCGAAGTAGAACATAAATCAGACCGTGAAATAAGTTAATATGAAAAAGATGTTAATATAAGAACAGTCTGTATGGTAAATCTAACAACTATTCGGAATATCTCGACAATTAACAATGGTTCTTTACCAAACTTGGCGGAAAGTGCCGGAAAGTTGCGAATTGTTACATTTTTATTGAAACAAATCGGCGACATCTACATGATGTTTTGTGAACAATTTTCTTCGATCCATACGATTATGGATAAACAACATGGCGGAATATGCTACTTGTAAACCACACTACAAACTGTTGGTTTTAACTTTATTGTGTCGAGGATCTTTACGTCACAGTTTGATAACGTCCTTGTAGCACAAAACATGGTAGTGATAAAACGTACAACACTTCATAAAAAAACTGCTTACAAAGTACCAAACAAAATTGATTTTATAACATTTTTTTTCGACATTACGGGCTCATAGCATATCCGGCCTCTCCAAGCCGCAAACCTGTTTAAGATAAAGGTTAAGTCAATATGATATAATAAACAGGTAGATTATACGATGATGATAACGTAAAATCTTCTTACCAACGAATTTTCGTCAGTTGTAATTATGTCCGTGAACTTAAGTCCGAGTCACAAACTGCCTGAGCATTGATCGAAATATAAACCTTTCTGTTTCGGTAAAGTTCTGCATTTGGGCCACCTATAGTTGACAACACAGCTTATTTTTACAATAATTACCCATATATTTTAATATGCATAAGATCTAGCAAAACGTTATCAAGTACATGATTTCAAAATTAACTGCTCAAATATGATAGATATACTTGACATTTAACAATTTGTTATTGTTAAGAGTAAACACTTAAAATTTATGTTCCTTAATTATACTTTTCAGTTACGTAAGCTGGTAATCTCGAAGAATAAATTGCATTAAATTATTGATATTTTCAGTCTCCCGGTTATGTTTAGCAATAATTGTTGTTGGTATTTGTTTTTGCAATTAAAATAGATTTGTGAATGGCTTTTGTCAATGATTATAAAGTCTGAGATCATACCCATGTATCAAATAAGTAGAGGGTGCCAAAGTCCATTTATATCAAGAGTATTCATTTTCAGTGACAAAACAGTCAGTGAAGCGTGCAATAACTAATATAAATATGGAAATGTTTTTTGTCTCAGTTATGTCAATGTAAATATAATATATTGTAATAGTATAGAATTTATGATGACTTCAGTTATATTATTAGATAAATATTTTAAACTTTAATAAAGACATTATTTAACGAGAGAACTCATTTGAACAAACATATCAATCTTCCATGAGGCCCTGAACAAGGAACAATATAAATATAACATATTCAAACTATTAAAATACATAAATATTAATACATACAGGAGATTGTCAATACACTTTAATGTGTATAACATTAAATTACTTTGATTAATGACGATTCATGGAAGTAATCTATCAGCGAACTAAACTGTGATTGAAGTCATTTGATATTTCCGGTTTAAGTTAAAAATTATTACAGGGGTAATTTTTTTTCACACAATAAAAATGTGAATATTTAGAAACAACATCTACCTGGTGGAGGTATCTTTATGTTTTCATGTAGTTAAAATCAATTAAAACCTTAAAGTTCAAAGAAATTGTAAAATAGGTCGAATTGATGTCCGGCGAGCTGAATGCATTCTTAATAGTTCATCTATTAGCCCATGAATGAATTGTGCACATTCCTTCGTCAATCTGTAAATTTGAATTTCTGATGAAATACAACTTCTGACATAAATTCGAATGGGTTATCTCTTTACCTAAGTATCTGTCTTTCAACATTTTTTACCTCAAATTCTGTCAGTTCACGTATACGATCCATTTTTAAATATATATGGGACCAAAATGATTCAAAACCAATACTCAAAATTTTAAAATGGTATTTTTGTATGGATTTTTTGAGAAAACCTCAAGGTGACCCCTCTAAGTCACCAAAATTTTCAAAATTTCCTGATTCACTCGACCTTCTTTATAACCCGAATATATTTTTTGAAAAGTTTTAGGACTGTCTTGACAGTTAGGTAATTATATGGAATTTTCTCGATGAGTGTGAGTGTAAGTATCGATTCTGAAGTTACTTTTTCATGAAAATATTTAGTAACCGTTTGAAAATCTGGGCAGAAGCCAACAGTGTCATTGACGAATTCCAAGCAGAATGTAGACATTGGTTTTCCACCATTGATAACGTAATTAACTAACAAACAATAGTGCAATAATACTTATCTAAAATATGACGTGTATTATGTATTTTTATCGACCTCATGAAAGAAAGCCTTCAAAATTACATTCATGCTAAGCTATGGAACAGCTTAATACATAAGGATATCAAGAAATACAGCAAGGTATTATTATGATTCAAACAATCGCATGTTTTTGTTAATGGCAATATATATAACGGATTTCTTTCCATGTGAAATTTGTACAAAGGAGGGTTGTATCAGATCTAAAATTATATTCGCACTTTATGTGTATAAACGATTTAGTAACTTATCTGCAACGAAAATGTGTTTTTAGTATTTCAATTTCAAACGACATTCCTGACATATTGCCTTGATATTTGCAGACGATATGTCCTCGGTTGCTCAAACTAAAAAGTCAGATGAAAGTAATAGGTGAGTTTAGTAAACAGACTGGGATGAAACCCAATCTAAAATATTAATATTAAGGAAAAGTGAACACTTAAGACAATATGAAAAATTGGCAAATCAATGAAGAGAAATTGAGATTGTTTCGTGGTACAAGCATTCAAGTATTCTTTTGAAGTTATGTTGGACTAAAACCCAAGAAATCCTAACCCTGGAAATGTTGGCTTTACAAGCAAAGAAAGCGATAAACGCAATATTTTGTTTCATAGGTATATCACAAAGAACAATGCAAGCTATGTGAATCAATTAGTAAAGGTGGCTGACACCCACTGTCTGTGACGTATTTGACAAGGTGAATTGAGTATTAGACCAAATTAGTATGTATATCAACAGAAAGATACCCTTAAAAATGTAATGTTATGTTAAAACATTAAAACGAGGTAGCGTATGGCTCACTGGTAACACATGGTAGCACGCTCTTTATAAATACGATTTGGCTGTATTTATATTGCAAACGAAGTAAGCAATCAAGCGATATTTCTGGAAAAAATTATACAGATACTAAAGGAGTGTACATATCTGTGTATTTTAATAAGATTGTGAGATACAAACGGTATAAAAGTATTATTAATTTCCATTTCCATTATCTTATTTACAAAAGCGCATTCTGGGTAATTAACACTGGCACGGTTCGAACCTACAGTGGTTAGATGCAAGTGGTTTGAGGTTAAATAACCACTCTGTCACTGACGTTCCTTTATTGCCATAAACATGTATTTAAATACGTTCTACAAAAAAATGAATTACTATTGATATGATTTCACATGTACGAAAACTGATTGCAATGCACGAAGGTAACCCTCTAATGAATATCAGAGTGATAATATCGTAGGCCTTGATTTTATACTAAAACATATGTAAACATTGTACGTCAGTCGGGAAGCTGTGGTTTAGATATTAATATACAAATTAAAAAAAGAATAAATCTGAAACTTCTTTACTCAATTGTTGTCCTACACAGAACTTAACTTAATTCCTCACTTGAATACTGATGAAACACCCTTAGGATATGTAGCTTGCTTTTTAAATTTGTCTTTGGACGTATTATCTGTGATATGCAGGCTTCATAACCTCTGATCCGCTTTCAAAATTGCACATTTTTTTTAGTTCCGCCCATTGTTTTCTCGTTTAGGGCACATGCATTTTTTTTACTTGGGGACCATATGCCGTTTTTCATGGAATGGCACTTAGTGTCACATTGAAGGTTCCATGATAACCGCCATATGAACACATCTGCGGATGTTTCAAAATTTAAAATTGTACCAGTTCATTTTAAATGTTGAATTCTGCTTAAGCCGGTGCTAAGGGGCGTGGACGGTAGTTTGCACTTGACAGTACCGTCCATGAACAGGTTCAATCAAACCGAGCCTGCAACATTTTCAATTATGTTGTGTTGGACTTTCTTTAGGGATTCTTGCTTTCTCTATTTAATGAACAAATTCAACAGGTTGCTTTTATTCAGGTTTATATGCTACTTGCTCAGATTGTTTTTGTTATGATGCCTTTTGCCATATAGAAACATGTTAACTATAAATAAACAGAATAAATAAGAGAATAGTTATGTCAATTACAAAGAAAATTGCTAAATTGATCTCGTATTGTGACCAAACCAGGTCAGGGCATTTAGGGGTTAAATTCACGTATAGATGTGAATTTTAATGTTTAATAAATCTTGCATATGGCAAAAAAGAAAGTAAACTCATAGTATTAACAAGCCTTAGGGATAAGTGTACATACTTTACAAGCCTTAGGGTAAATTGTTTACAAGTATGTCAATACTTTAAGATAATGTGTCATCTTTACAGCATATTTAATTTATTCAATTTTATTTTTCTATTTCAAAGAATTCAATCTTGCATAAAAACTGAGCTCGCAGAAAAACATCAATGAAGGACAAAACGTTCATAAAAAGGATAGAATATTGTGACGAAGTGTCGTTGTTGAACATTAAAATACTATGATGAACATCAACTTACAGTGTTTAAAACGGAATGCAGAACAAGATAAATATACTAATTCTGAGCGGCTTCTTCAGCAGAAATGTTCTTGTCCTGTTCCGTGTCATGGTCAACACTTCGTATTTCTCATTGGCTGATGTAAAAAATTGAAACCTTTAAATGTTGACATGCATAATGCTATCGACGGATTCAGTAAAATATATTAAGGCTTCTTTAAACAAAATCAGTTTCGGGTGGGGTAGGCAGGGCTGGTTCCAACATTTATAAGCAGTGATTATCAATGACCTCCAATTACAAATATTGTTCAGATTAGGACATGCCGACGGTGATGCAGAAGAAAATGTAATTGTCCGCAGAAACATATGTTTTAACAGATAAATTATTGTTGTGGATTTATTCTTACATTTTAACTACAGAAATATCTCTCCACATAGCAAATTGTACTGAAAATACATCATTAACCTTTTATGTGAACAATCAAAATTTTGCAAACCGGCGCAGGTCAAAGATAAGACGGTTTGTGTTAACATAACGTGTTTTTGTTTTTAATGTACACTAAATTAAATACAAGTACCTAGCATGATTTTTTGCAAATCGTTGACTGGTGTATGCCAATGTAATATTTTTGCCAGCATACATCAAATTAAACGTGTTCTTAACCTTGTCAGAAAAGTTGCAATGAGCGAAGGTGTGTAGTACTTATGTATAAGATCATCTTTAATCACGAAACATGTTTGAACTTCAACAATATTTACCTTCACGAATTCCTTTGCCAAGTCAATATAACTGAATGTATATAATACAGAATCTTACAGTTCATGAACAGTTTGACATTTTACTTTTTTGTCAGCGCAATAATAAATAAGATTTGAGATTAAATTATGTTCACAAAAATCCTCTCTTTTTTCAGAATAAAAGTATTAACTAAAGAAGTTTGCCGAAAAGAAAATCACTGTTGCAATATGTGATGACAAATGAGTCAACAACAATTGCATTTCACATGCTTTGAGCTTACTCTCCTGTTGATCGGTCGGATGTTTCTTACCGTTCACTGAAGTAACAGGAATGTATACACTGAGCTACAAAAGCAGCATAGCCCTAGGCTTTACGCGTTGGTCAAATTTCATGAAACGTCAAAATCTTACTCAAATAGTTTCGTGAGTTGTCGATTGCAATCATCCATGCTTATTGATTAAGCATCATGTTTCGTATTAAAATGAATAATTATGTTAGTTAGTTATATTTCTAACAGCTACAAGTGAATTCCGGTTTAACTCATACAGTTGGCTCCGACAATGCTGCATAAGCGAAACGCCACAAGTCAGGGACCGCAAAACATTTTTTAATGAATGAAACAGGACGAACTAGGCGCAAGAATAATTCCCCTCTCCTTTTATTTTGCACGGGATAGTCAGTGTTTCAAACATGTAATCACCGTAGCACTATAAAGGAGACAATATACTAAAGATAAAGTTCCAAGGCTATAAATTTGCATACGCACTAGATTTTACTACTTCTTTTCCGTGACCTTGACATTTGATTCTTCGAAATGAATAACTACTTGGTCTTTAGTTAACAATTAAGTCTTTTCACAAATGACTATAATACAAGGGTCTTAAAACAATGAAACATCATTTTGACAAAATTTGGACACAGGTGTTTAAATTTTGATCAGAGGAGACGGTTTAAAAAGGAAACCAAGGGACTATTCAGAATTATTCAACCTGAAATCAGCCATTTTAATCTGTTGGCCAAGGCTTTTGTCGAAAATAAATCTCATAAGAAACACAATCCTAAGACCTACTGAATAGTGTTCAAATTTACAAAAGAATCCCATGACATTTAATGGCTGATTTCTTTTTAGAAAAATGCAAACTGTATTTTTGTTCTACATTTCTTTTTAAAACAAATCTTATTTAATCGTAAACAAAAGTGTTAGAGAGATAGAGGACATGGCCATAAAACCAAACAGGATACATGGTGAATACACTGGAATACTCTCTAGAAGACTTCACTTTTTTGTAAATGTTTATGGAATAATCAATGAGGAACAAGCAGGTTTTAAGGAAGGGTATTCTACTGTTGACAATGTGTTTATTTTGCAATCTATGGTAAGTAAACAGGTACAAAAATATCATGGTCAATTGTATGTAGGCATGATTGATTTTAAGAAAGCTTTTAATATGGTCAATAGATATAAGCTTTGGAAAGTTATGTGTAAAAATGGGATTAAAGGAAAATTATATAGGGCAATGAAATCTATTTATCATTCAGTTAAATCTTGTATTCGAACACCAGAAGGTATGACAAACTATTTTGATTGTTTCAATGGACTTAAGCAAGGCTGTTTGATTTTTCCAACACTTTTTATTATCTAAATTAAACATATATATTAATGAACTCATCATAAGTTTGAAAAATAGTGAAATAAAAGAAGTTCGGTTATTTCCAGAAAATCTCTCCATTTTGCAGATGAGTTAGCCCTTATAAATGAAACAGATGTAGGTTTACAAAGATTGCTTGATAAATTTATTTTTTTGTGTTGAAAGTGGCTTAGAGATAATATTGAAAAATCAAGATATTAGTATTTAAAAAGGGAGGTAGACTTTCTAATAAAGAAAAATGGTATTATGATGGTAAATTATTGGAACTTTCATATTTATGTTGTTGTCACATTGTCAAGACAAATGTCAATATTTAAAATGGCTGATAAACAAGATATTAAAGGAAAAAGAAATCTTATTTCTATTTTATCAAATTTATACAAATATGGTAAGCATAAAATATATATATTTGATACTAAAATAGTTCCAATATTATGCTATTGATCTGAACTGTGGGGGTCAATTGAACATGAAGGTATAGAATTCTGGAAACAAAGTGATCCCTCGGAAGCATTAATCACAACAAAATTACACGAGAATTGCAGACTCGGTTTGATTGAGTCTGTACATGAGGGATAATGAATAAGTGCTACAACCGTATATAATTATGTTTGTAAAAGATACATGTGTGTTAAACAATCAACTGCAAATGCATCAGTTTTAGGAGATTGTGGCCTTTTTCCATTGTACATAACTACTGCATCAATAATTTAAGTATATTGGTTTAAGATATTAAGCTTACCTTATGATCGATATGTGAAACAATGTTGTTATATGTTACTTATATATGATAGGAATGAAAAGAAAAAATGGGCTTCTAACATTAAACAGCTACTATATACAAATGGTTTTGGATATGTTTGGAATAACCAGGCAGTTGATGATAAGAAATTGTTCCTACAAAAGGTTTGTAGATAGAATGAGAGATCAATATAGGTAGAACTGGCAAGAAAAAAATTAAATCAAAGTAAAAAGTAGATTCATATCGTTTGTATAAATCTGAATTAATACATGAGACATATTTATCTGCTGTTTTAATTCGTAAATTGAGAAATGCACTTGCAAAATTACGTACTTCATCACATGATTAAAATATAGAAAGAGGTAGATATAGACAAGAAGAGAGATCTGAGCGTATATGTAATCTATGTAAAGTTTCAGTAGAAACAGAATTCATTTTGTAATGATATGTACGGCTTATTAAAATTTAAGATCAAAATACTTACCAAGCAAATATTTTGTTAATCCAAATATTCATACAAAAGTAATTTAAAGAGTTGTCAGACTGAAAATATTATAGCTAATATTGCAATAAGTTTGTATTTCATGCCTTTGAAGAAAGAAAAAGATTATTAAGTAAATATGATAAGGTACACCTTTAAATGGTAACAAGGTTGTGTTTAAACATAATGCTACTTGTACTATATTCCATTGTTTGTAAATGTATTGATATGTATATGTTGTTTTGGGCTAGAAGCCTTGAATCAATAATTTCTTTGTCATTGTCACTGACCTAGATCTAGATAATTGAACATCAAACTACGTAGCTCAAATAATGTGCAGTATTTTAAGAATAAATACGATATAATAAAGTAAAAATCAAATTTCAAAACGTTTTCCTGAATTCTAAAGATGTGCCATGATAGCAAGTCAATATGACGTCACAAGTTCCGGACTGTTATGACCATTAAAATAATGAACCCTTGATGCTCAAATCTTAAACACGAAGTAAAATTGTAAAGTTTGATACCTAAAATAAATAATCAAGAATTCACGAAATTGAAACCATGGAGTTCGTGAAGTTAAAATTATGATTTTCTGAGGTACAAGTCAATGAAGTTGAATCGGTGAATTATAACGCAATACTTTACAAATGTTTTAACAAATATTGTTAAATGCACCATTTTTGTTTTTAACATGAAATGGAATGACCTTACATTTCCAACATGGAATCAATATATAGAGGTGTACGATCATAAGCAGCAAGAATGGGTCCTTATAAGCCGAATCCATTGAAATGGATCAGCATTCGAAGTGCATAACGTCCTATTGTCCATACGGTTAACCCCGTTACACAGGCAACTGAATTGCAAAGTCGGAGGTTAAACGTAACAAGGTTCAAATAAACAGGTCAGCGTAAGATATTCTAATCATGAACCATTATCAGTAAGAACATATATTACATAACTTCCCAAAGACATTGTACGCTGCGACTCAAAGGGTCATTTTGAACACAGATACGAGTGATGCTCATCTGTTAACAATGTCTTTGTATCGAAATTGTATTTATTGTTAGGGAACATGTTGTTTTAATGCAATCAAATATTTGTTGTTGTAATTGTAGCGTAAGGAATACTTCTTGTACAATGGACGGATACAGAATTTTTTATTAAAAAAAATTATCAAAAGGGAAAAACAATGAAAAGTTTTTTAGAAGAATTCAATCCACGTCAGATGAGGTACAATGGTTGCATAGTAAGATGACAAAATGGAAAAAAATCAAACAAGAACAATGCCCAAGCTTGACAAAATTAATGAATTATCAGTGTAATAGTCATAAACCTATTTGACAGAATCGCATGAAACAGGAAAAACAATATATATATGGTTTTGTTTTGTTAATGAAATTAAGATTGACTTAATTGAATACGGTTATTCTAATAATATTCTGGTAATACTTTCATTTACTTGATGAAATGTACATGAACGACGACTTGTATCTTTTGATTAAAAAAAAACTTAGATCATTCTAGGATTTTAAATTTCGTTCCTATCCTAAAATTTCAAAATTCATCAATTAGAATTGAAACAGCAGAACAATCAAATGCAACAATTGATTTATAGATTCATGGGTAAGCTTAAATATATCAATCAAAACTGGCATATCCAAATTTTGATAAAGAAATGACTTTACTGATACCAATGATCAGTTAAACACGTTAAAAGTTTATTGATTCGAATTTCTGCACAGAAAAATGATGTGATTCTCATTCTAAATAATAATTGTTTCAGGTTAGCAACACCAAAACAAAAGTATCGTTGAACCAAAGGTGTATTGAAAATACTGGTCGCATTTACTGGCATTTTTATCATTCAACATTCATTTAGCTTGCACGCTTTTTCTTCTTCTGTGATTTAAGCAAATGAAGCAATTTTGTTTCGCATAAAAACGTTTGTATTAGCCTTGCTAGACTACAACTCATTTAAAATGTTACATTTCTTTATTTATTTTAATTATCTATGCATTTATTTTGTGCAAATCTGCTTCCTTATTCGTCTCAGTACACGGCGCGGGATTGTTTGCGACACAATAGTTTCATTGAAGAAATATGGACAAATGCCTTTAGTCATCTATTGTAAGAAAGTCGATTCAGATATAAACGATGAATAATTTTAACTTCCTTGATAATTGTTAATCAGTCTTTATTTCCTCTTTATCGAATTGTTATACACATATTTTGTATAAATGATTTCAATGTGCATTATTAATCTTGATTACAATCGCATCGTATCATTTCCAAACAATCTATACTAGTAATTCTCTTGTTTGTGTGGATAGTTTTCAGATCATTACAAAATGGTTAAATACTAATTACTTGAAAAGTCTCTGTCAGGATCAGAGTATTATAAGTTATTGTTGTTTACTTAAATGCAAGTGAGTATTTATTGTCTTTACAATTTTTTATTAGAAATCCTTATAACGAATTGTGGTTTATATTCTATGACAATATATGTAGTCAAAGGATTTATCTCTTTCTCGTCATGTGTTCAATTTATCTCTCAAATAAGAACCTAAGCCGTAACCAACTATTTTGAAAATTGCAGGTTGACAAAAATATGCTGTGGCAAGCACTATTACTTTTTGGTGGAGCAAAGTGTAAGTTGTTTTTTTTCTTTGTTTTTGTTATGTATGATAATACAATCCTTACTCTGTATAATTTCCAGATAAAAGTCAATATCTGATTTACTGTTAAGTCCTTTTAAAAAGGCTAAAATATTCCTTAAAAATATGTTACATACATTTATAAACGCAATCATTGAAACTCATGCAAGGCTTGTTCTGTAGTACATTGTCTTTACGAGAAGCAACGACAATAATTGAATTTTACTTTTAAGTTTGCTTTATTACATTATAAATGAAGATTCATCAAAATTGTTATAATATAATTGGCTGGGTAAAACAGTAAAATAACATCTTATTTACACAATGATTTAACATTATAATAAACACTGTAGTGAAGTAAGCATAATTAAGCCATTATACGTTATATACAATATGTTCAAGAAAGGTGGTGCAAAAGCAAGAGACATATATAATATAAAAATATGTTGATATTTTTTACAAAGATTAATATTTCCGCTAAAGCGATGCAATACGTTGTTTGAGATTAAGTGTAAATATGATGTTTCATTGTACAATTATTTTCTTGAATCTGTTGCTGCTCGCATTTTGTATAAATTCATTGTAAATGTAAATGTAAAATCATTAAAAGATAGCAAATGTTTTATGATAATGTGAGGTTTTGGGGAAATTTACATCAGTTTTTGGGAAGGCACTTTCGGAATGCGTAATGTGTATTTTTTTAGTGAAGACTGAAGGGAGTTATGTTGATTTATTCTATTCAGAAGTGTGAAGTTGAAAGTTGCCGCATTGTTTCTACAATGTGTGTGCCTGAAAAGAGACATTGTAGATATATTGACCGTACTGTTATCTTAGAACAGATTATAGCAATGGTTTACTGTGGCGGTTTACAGGCCAGAAATACTACCGTGATTTTTGCTTACCACCGACATTTACAAATTAAAACATGTGTTTGATCTCAAACATCACACATGCTATCAGTAAAGGTTATAATTTTCAGAGAAACGCTTGGTTTAAATGTTTTCTAAATTTCAAAATCACTACTTACGCTTGATGCGGCGGTAATTGGTTATTCATCGGTAATAAATAGTTCTGTTATATTAACCCTTATACTTTTGACTAAAAATCGGGAAAATTAAAAACATAGACATGAGTGTAAAGTAGTCAATAAATATTTAAAATATTTGGCAACATACTGTTATATCTTTATTTTTGAAAACATTTTTTTAATTACTACGTAGCGACCAACTTTACTAGACAGGTCATAATCTCTTCCTCATTTTGAACAACGTAGTCTCAATATCATGAATATTTTCACACTGGCATGTCCATTCTTTATGATAAACAGTTAATAGTCCTTAAAATATTTTTTTAGAAAATATTTGCTCAAATTATCTGTTAAACGTTCGCTGACATATGTCTCTCTACTTTTCTTTCAAACTTATTAGTACACCCCAGTAGGCTGTACGCGAAAAACGCACACAATGTCGCTATGTCATATAGATGATAGTAAATACTTCGGATATATTAAGTTTAGAATTCACTGATGACAAGGAACATATAGTTTGAAAACATTCTTTTCTTGAACCATTGTCGCCGAAAACAAATTCACTTTAATTTGCCCTCCTTCAACATTTCAGCACCAAAATACATTCACTCTAGAAAAATTATAAACAATACTTATATTTTCATCCCACATTTATCAATCAATGTTAGAAAAAAGCGTTGTTTTTTTTCTCAATAATTACGTCTAGCAATTATACAACCAGTTGTTTACTAAATAAGTACCACGCTCATTTGAATCCCAATAGAAATATTTAAATATTTGGAGAAAAAAAGATCATGACCCAAAGTACCTAGTAGTCGTTAACCCGATTTTGATCTCATTAACTGATAATAGTTTCGAATTGATTAGACAACACGAATAAAAACATGTGTTTCGTTACAATAAGAATAATCGGAAGTAGCTGACAGTTTAATGACAGAAAGTCAGATCCTTTTGTCTACAGTGGTCAAATAAGTTTTTTTACCTGCACAGAACAAGGAAATAATTATTTCAGAGAAAGACGCAAAAATCAGTTTTAAATTAAATGAATGACCCCGAATTGTGTATTCAGATAGTTTTGAAGTTTATTAAAATCTAGGGCAACGCATCATATGTTGATAGTCCATATGCAATTTTCGCTACAGATTGATAAAAGAGAAATAATAAGTCAGCAGGTATGACTTCCATCACGGCTTTAAAGGCGTAAAGATTTTACGAAAAAAGATTTTACGAAACTTTAATTTGAAAACGATATTTGCCACCGAGGTGTTTAAAATAATCGGCGGCATAAGAGAAAATTCGTATTCATTTTACAGCACTTGATAAATTGCCAAAGAAAATTGTTTTACCTTCCTTTACAACAAAAACTTCCAATACACGCTATTTATAATACAATTTTTAGAACTGCCGCTTCGATGTTCTCATCTATTTGCGAAAATCGTGAGACGTTCATGATTGATAGGGATAACACTAGTAATAACTCGAAAGAGTGGCGGAAACTACAGATCGCAAACCCTTTTCTATTTTCCGAGTTAACAAGGGATTTCTCGCAGTACATATTAGTTTAAACATGTCATATTTCGATAATTGGCTGAGTGTTTGCAGTGTAAAAAGAAAAACAAAAACACACACCAATAAACAACAACGTTGACATGTCCAGAGTTTATAAGTGTGGTGCATAAAAAACATAAGACTCTCTGATCAATTTTTACTTATTCCATTTTGAATAAGCTTCGACGATATGTATTTTTTAAAGAAATATTTAGCTTAAGCCGCCAAAGGCAGCGACGTTTAATGACAATTACATTTCAAATGGGCATACCAATTTGAATTATCAATTATACCATTTTCTGGATTTCATTCAAGGTTTGCTTTTAGGGAACACAACTTTCTGTCCGTAGAGCATGAATATAAATGCTCATCACAAAACAGTATTTAATTGATCTCAATAAAATATGTTATATGTGAACATATTTATGGTAAATTGTTGCATAACATGCGGTTGTTGTGATCGTTTAATGATAAATGACATAAAGTATTAATGCTAAATTGATGAACTGTGACAAGGAACCGTCAGTTAGTAAAATGGCAGTGTGATCTTATAATGCACAGTCGTCATACCTTGGATGATGATCTAGTTGGCATTTCATTTAATATTGACTGTTTAGGTCGTTAAAATTTGCGTAATTTACAGTCCGAATGTAGTTATTTAAACAAATGAATCTGAAATATTTACAAAATGATAAGTCATCCTAACCACATGAATACATATACACAACAGTAATGATAAATGGCGCAAAGGACAGATCTTTTAATTTAGATATTTATAGTTACAGCACATTTTAAATAGGAAAGAAACTGTAAGTCTGAAACATTCTGCCTACAACTCTGATCATAGCCTTCCCATCAGTACATTCAGTGCTTTGATTAATTAAAGAACCTTTCAAAGGAAATTATGTGTCTTCCTAATGTAGCAACAGGTGTTTTCCCGGATAAATTTTCGCATTTTTGAAGAAATTCAAGGGAGTTTTCCTTTCCTTTAAAATAATGAATTGTTCTTGAAGGTTGACCCAAGCTTTAGCCGTACTTGTACATTAAACCTATCCTTTGTTAATATTAGGTTGCTCTGGAAAGTTACTCATAAAATTGCACTACAGCCGTATAAAGCTGCTACCGATAAGCACTATAAACGCTTTGCCTAAGATTTTACTACACAAATACATGTAATCTAATCAAAGGATGACCTACATACGGTCAAATCTGGTTAACCGATTAAATATATTCAGGAATAAACTTTGCTGATAACGTGAATCAGTTTATGAATATATAAAAAGTTTAAACGTTCAAATATCGCAATTACGCGATTAGAATGTTAAAGGCAAATTACTACTAAAAATCCATATTTTAATGCTTTAGAACTATCAAACATGTGTTTAAAATTGTCTATTGGTGCTGTGGATATGCAGAAATGTGTCAAAATGTAAGCAAAATTTTAGTATTTTGACTTTCATACAAAGTACTCATTCACTGTGATTATACCAGCTGTTGACAACAGACCAATCTACACAATTGTGTGTGTGTGTATATATATATTTTAATATATATATCATTTTAATTGTGTAATTTAGTGTGTGTAACACGAAAATTTCCCAAGAAATCTCAAAAGTTTGTAACTGTTACGCCAATGGAAGCAACTCAATAAACATTCTTAATTTGCATCTTTCACACATTTTATCTTTCAATTATCTGCAATTACTTAAAATGCAGAAACTTAAATTATAAATGATCAAATACTTAAAATGAAATTGTGTTAAATCTCATAATGGCTATTGATTATTTTCTCTCAATTTGTTGAAAAACCTTTTTCTGAATATTCTCTTATTGTAGCCTTTTAAAATATACACATTTTATCTTCGTATCTACTTTATTTCTAACTATGCTGCTTGTGAATTTTGTTTTGCCCTGCATGTTTATAAAGTGTCTATTACCGTATCAATATACTCTTAAATTGATTTTACAGGTCTGGTTCTAGACAATCCAACTATAACACCTGATTTTATTAACGCACTGGCTAACAGCAGCTTTGAATTGACGTGTTATACTCGTCAAAATGCATCGTTTACGCAATGGGGTACTGTGAAAAGGCGAGACAAATTTTCACTTTTGTATTACTCTCGGGAGGGATCATGTACACCTGATGGTTTCCTTGAAGATAGTCAATATTTCGAAACGAGTTGTTACAGCAATGGTACTTTTAAAGTTAAAATAAAACAGGTTAATATCAGTTACCATGGTCAAAGGTGGTATTGTTCTTACGGTTATGGATCAAGTAACTTTGCAAACATTACTGTTCGAGGTAAGAATGATGATTTACAATATATTAGGAGCATTATACATATTAAGATGTTGAAAGGTTTTGGCTTTGTATATTTGGAATATGAATAATCTTTGTCACACTAAATATAATCTGGCCCTTGTATGAAAGGCGTGTTGATACTGACTTTTAATCAAAGGTTCAAACCATATTTAAAGTCACACCGTCAGGGTTGAGGAAATATTGCAACTCACCTGTTTGCTCTGCATTGTCGCGGTGAATAAGAACATTAATTGTACATCGCTTACTAATTTTATTACATAGTTAAATATTTCTGCTTCATTTTGTTGAAAATAATCATGGTTTATATAAAGTTTAGGTAACAAGCATCGAGAAGAACTGAGCATGCATACATTTTCGGAAAATATTTATTATACAAAAATTGTGCGGTTAGACGCAGTGTAAACATTGCATTGTTAATGTTAATCATACATGAAAACGCTGTACCTTATCAATACGGTAATATTTAAAATTATATGATGATCAATTTACATTTTTAGTCGTATGTACCTGCACATTATTCAAATGATCAATATTTTATGGTACAAGTTATGCATACTTCTATTTCAGTTCCTGCAGACCACGTTACCATTGAAATTTCTTCAAACAAAAACATTTACATAACGGAAAATGAAATGCAAACTGTAAGTTGTAATACATCGGCATGTTTTCCAAAACCGAGAGTTAAATGGTACCTTAAAAATCCTACTAACAATTTGACAAAAGATATAACAGATCATTCGTCGCAATCATATTTCTTTAGAAAAGACGGGTTAATTTCAGCTGAAAGTATTCTTCAAGTTCTTCTTAATAGGACAGTTAACAGCTGGCATCTGTATTGCAAAGTATGGACACGAGCGAAATATGCTGACATTTCAAGCAGAGCAATTTTACTAAATGTGGCTTGTACGTATACAATCTGTATTCAAAATATTACAAAACTTTTCCGTATTAAGAGATGATAACAGTATGAATAATAGTATAATGATATATTGTTATAATAATCATTATGATCAATTAACTATGATCGTCATTTTTTCATAAATATCATTGTTTCCGTTTAGCTTGACGTGGATTTAAAGCGAAATCACTACTTGAAATTTTTAAGCATTTGAACAAATTATTTCATTTTAATACCTGTAGATCCACCTGACGGTCCTCCAATTATAGTTGACAATGAAATCGGGAAGACAGTTCAGGTTATCGAAGCAGAATCAGTTAACTTAAACTGTACCATTACCGGAGGCAACCCTTTAGCTATCCTTAGAATAAACTGTTTCAACAGTAGTTCAACTACAATGATTTCAACAGAAACGACGGTGTCTGTATACATTGTATGGAAAGCAATTCGTTATCTAAATAAATGCAAATGTGAGTCGGATCATATCATAGGTGGTACTCAAATCACAACCGTCAGGTTTGATGTCAGGTGTAAGTGATGATGTTTCATTATGATATACAGCTTAATTAGCAAGCAGTATTGAATTAAGATTTTTTATTATAACTTTGCAGTTGTTTATTGTCAGTATTTTGACAATTGTTTTATTTCATAGTTGTAATACATAGCGACATTCTTAAAACAACTGTGCAATTCTTTAACTTTGCATGTTGGTAAGTCGTTGATGTTCTCTCCGTACGCGTCGTAGACAGGCTTGTGATAACTTGAATCGTAGACTGATTGATTAGAAGATTAATAGCTTCGGCTCATGACTGGATTAGAAAACAAAATTGCCGGAAAAGGTGCGTGCAATAAGTTCCGATATATCCTGTTTGTTATATCTCTATGTCATGTTCCAAATTCCATCTGAGAGCTACAGTGCTATTTGAAGGGACAATTCTTGTTCTTATGTGTATGTATATATATGCTCTATTGATATTTTGATATTTCAGTTCCTCCAAGTATTGTTTACTTCAGCAAATTAGGAATTAAATCGAAAAGAGGAACGTTTGCTGTAGAACGAAATGGGGAAGTGACTATCGAGTGTTTGGCTGAGTCTAATCCTTTACCAGACATAATGCTCACAAATCAGAGAGATGAACAAGTTGCAATAGTAGAAAATGCCACATTTCTTCAATATTCCATATTTAAAGTGTCCTGCACTGATGCCGGGGAATATAAATGTTCAGCTAAAAATGTGTTAACAACAGAACACGTAATACTATCCAATCTGTTCATCATCGTTAAATGTAATAGTCTCTTAATCCTTCATCTCAATTAACCAGAGTATCTCAATACATATATATGATTATTTGAAAAATAAATGGTATGGTTAATTAATTTGTTAGAAATGGCCGTTGTACTACCACTTGATTGATGGAAAACCGAATTCATGAGCTAGAAAATAGGATTTGTAAAGTTGGAACGACACCGAAGTTTATACTTAATTAATATAACAAAATGCGTATTAAAATCAGCATTACAGCCATCATATCATGGGAATAAAAGCAATAAAGTTCTGGTTTGTATAGACCATTACATTAACATCAGATTGTACAGAGAAACTCATCGATGATCCTTTTCTTTCAGGTCCTCCTCGTCCGTCAATTCATAACTTCAATCAAAGGAACATAACAGCGCAACTGAATTCTGACGTCACGTTGCTATTCTTAGCTCAAAGTTACTTTGACGAGCAAAACAAAACTGTATTCTCATGGCACAGAAAGAACATGTCATTACAAAATAATGGCAGTAAATATATTATATCATCGTTTGGATTACAGTCTAACTTAATCATCAGAAACATTTCTCAGTCAGATTATGGACAGTATAATGTTTTGGTCAGAAATTCAATCGGGTATTACAGGCACTACTATGAATTACAGAGAAATGGTAATGACATATATTTGTAAATATGTAAAAATATTTTTTTTAGATATTGATCGACTTTTGCATCGAAGAAAATTTTTCGAGTTTGATGCTACCTAAGAAAATAGAACAAAACTAAACAAAAAAAAAACCACAACAAAAACACCACCAACAACAGCAACATCAACAAAAAACAAGAAAAAAACAACAATACAAAAAAACATCCATTTATTATTTCTGTTCAATCCGTTTACGTTAAGAAAAATAAGGGAATAATTATTAATATAAATTTATTTTGTGTTTCGTTCCTTATAAAACAGCGAAGGAACAGTCAACTGATCCTACCAGTATATGGACATTAATTTATGTGTCAGTTGGTACGTTTTTCGGTACAATCCTAGCTGTTGTCTTGGCATTCATCTGTAGAAGATTTATCAGGTATTTAAAGATATGACAATTGTAGTAGATATATAAGTAATAAGCAGACATATCTAAACGAATAGGGAAATAAGCATAATTGAATCTAGTAATCATCTATTATTTATTTATCAAATGAAAGTGGTAGACTGTTCAACATTTCGTCTCTGAATGATCATATATTTCGTTCAAACATTTAAATATCCTGTTATACATGCTTTAGGAACAATATATTTTCGCACGTGAAACTTTTCGACACAGCGCCCTTTAAAACCTTTTGTTTCATTTCAGAAGTAAAAAAATACCGAAACAAAACAATATACAAACAACTGGTAAGTGCTTGTACTATAATAAAAAAATGACCCCCCCCCCAAAAAAAAAAAAAAAAAAAAAAAAACAACAACAAAAAACAACAACAAAAAAAAAAAAACACACCTAAAGGATCAATACCTTTACAAAAAAAATTGCCGAGTAAAATAATACAATAAACAGAAACAAGTAACATATTCATATTGGATTTGAACTCGTTTTTTTTAATGAACACGCTGGATACTCATCGTTGTCATTTGGCATGCGCTGCTATTTCACTTGGCGACAATCTGATAAGAAATTAGATTACACATTGTATACGTATTAAAACAATAAAAAGCCCGATCCTTTAGAATTAACTGTCGTTTTATATCCTTTTGATAAAAAATAAAAATACATGAAAAGTTTAAATAAACAGCAGAATTGTAACGATAAATCGTTATTGTTTAAAAACATTTTTTTAAGTGTCGATCCCTGACAGCCAGCAAGCATATAACCTCGGTGAATATGATGAAATTCACGAGTATGGACATGTTGATGATCATGAGGAAAGTGCATGCATAGAAATGCAAAATATCAAAGCAGATGATGATCCAAATCGTGACTATATAAGCCCAACACCTTAGATCTTCACATTGGAGTGAGATTGTTTATTGCAAACAAAATAATTGTGTGACTACAACTTGTATTTCTTTAATTATTTTACTGTTTCATTATCTTTCATTAAAAGAAAAAAAAAAACATTTCTGTACTGTATGTCGTCATCTTTGAGCAAAAGGTCTTTTAACTGACATTGTTTGAGAAAATTACTTTTTGCCAGTATTTGGTTAGAAATACAAAGTTTCACAAGTCTCTGAGGTTTAGAAGCTGAATTTTGATAGGAAATGGCGTTTTTGGAAAAAAAACTTAAGTGCAGTTTCAGGATTTTTAGGTGAAAAACTACAGTAATTTCACTTACAGGAGTTTTTGTGATAAAAAGAAAATTATTTGATGCAAAAAGTATTGTAATTACGGTAACTGCATTGAAATACTTCAATAATGCAATTATATATAGCAAACATATTTTTTAAAAAAACCTTTCATGGATTATCTACCGTAGCATATTAACGAAAAACGTTTTCATGTTTTTTTTTAATTATATTTTTCTATTTGTTAATATTTTTTTAAATCTCTGTTTGTCACCAATGACAAAAAATAATATAACCAGGGATTTTCCACTATTCAAATTTTGTTGATATTTTTAAAAGATTCAGTTACACATGTAATATGAATTTATACAATTATTTATTTACTACACCCATAAAGACTTTCTATATGAACTACGTAATTATAAATAACCGAGGTATATCGAGTGAAAAAATACGAGTTGTTTCCCTTATCTTCGAGTAAAATTGCTAAAACAATACAAATAAAGCCTTTTTTAAACCGCTAGTTTGTTGTGATTTAATGTCCGATTCCAAACATTATTATACCAATGGAAAGCTTTAGATCATAGCTTTGTCACAGTATATGTATATACTTCAACACAACTTTAAACATCAAAGTATTTGAGTTAACTGTTAAACCTACCACATGTCAGACCATTTTACATGCACGATACGCAACCGGTTCTCTTTACTCGAAAAACTACTGATAAGGAAAGCCTGTCGTCTGCTTGTTCGGAAAGTGTTTATCGGCGTATTATTTATTATGAAAATAAAAATAGAACTTGCTTGGTAGCATTCTTATAACATAATATAAGGACAACTGTATTATAAAATGTAACTGCAGTTTCTCTGTTTATAGCCTTGGTAACCATCAGGCTAATTGCTACATTTTAAATGAAGTAGATGCTAACATGGGTTTATCTTGTCTTTTTAATTACTATAAAAAAGCATAGCAAACAAAAGAATGCAATCTATTTTAATAAAGTGTTCAAAACCATAACTGCTGGTATGCTACGTCTGATGTGGACATATACACCACATACATTTAAAGAATGGGGTCATACCAAAATGAGAATAAAACGGTGTTTCCTGTTTGTCATGCATACACCCAATACACCTTAATTGATAGAAGATCACTTTCTTCAACAATTGTACAAAATGGAACATAGACCTAAACCAAATTATGTCACAGAATTTACTCTGGATTTTTTCCTCTTTTCACCTATAGAATCAAATTAAGATTGGATACTAGCTGATACGCTGTGTAAGATTACAAGTTTGGTGGCGTGAAATCAGACAAATTGAATTCAATATATTAAAGTCTTGAAAAGAAGAAGCAATGGAATCAAAATTATATACATTATATATGAGAATTGAAGACTCATATTTTATTGAAAGATGATATAAAAAAGTGCAACATTTGACATCGTTATAAAGTTTCATGTGAAAAACTTGTAAGAATCTTGTGTTTAGTTATGCTTGGAATCGCACTGGGGATATATTGATATAATCTCACTTGTTTATTCGGGTCGTATGTCATTGCCGGCATTGTTTGCATTTTGCATATACCGATAAACGCTCCTTTTGTTAATTCGAGAGACTGACAACTATAAATCAAGCCAGAATTGTAAGGAGTAATGATTTATTTCATTGATTGTTTACATATTTTCTTATAATCAGCGTGCATTTGGCTAGAAGGTGGCATTTGTCGTAATTTTACTCGATAAACTTTGACAGGTGTTGTTGTTGTTCGCTGATGCATTATGGGTTGTGTGACTTCCGTTGTCCATAGCAATTACTGCCTAAACACCGTTTCAAAGTTATGTTTCATCAAAAGCAACAAACTTATAGTCAATCCTTGGTACTGGTCGTTTTTGTAAATATTATATGTATCAATTTATCGTATTTTTATGTGTTTCATAGAACCTTAGCTAAGAATTGTTGATGTTCAGACGTTCGGTTGGTTGACAGCGTTCTTTGTGTATGGAATTGATCGTTTCCGAACGTCAAATGTTCAGTTTTCGAACGTCGAACATTGTCAACCGACCAAAACGTACAGTTGAACATTTTTCGAACCTTTTCATGTTCGTTTTCTCAGATTTGGTATAAATAGGCCAGAAAACGATCAACTTCAGTCAGTTTTCATTTAACTTTCGGTTAGTCTACATTATTGTCGTGTTCTTCTGAACGGCAAATTTTACTTATTTTTAAGGCAAAATAAAACATAGTCTTTAGATTATTATTTTACATTTAATCAATTATTGTCTAAGAATAATTGATAAGAACTTTATAATTTTTGTTTCACATTAATACGGTCACTGACTCGACCAAACTTTATATTTACGTTGTCATATTTTTGAATAGAAATTAAACGGCAGTCGCGGTAATAATTTATGTGAAGTCTATGTAAGACATAGCTATCGGATATTTAAGACTGAATTATATACATGTGTTAATGTTATTTACAATATACTGTTATTTGAATATTTGACAATTGAATTTATTAACAGTTTAACACTAATTAAAATTAGTAAACTATGAACAGTCTTTCTTCTTTGTGACTCAATTTTATTTAATCTTAAACTGGCGTACCTCCAGAAGTAAGGAAGTGTTATCAAGTACTGTGGAGTACAGTGTCCTAGTCATACAGAGTAGCCCACTATTGACAGATGTCGTAATAGCATATTTCAGCTAAATAGATCTATATAGACTTTGACAGTTGTCTGAAACAAGTATCATCAGTCCCTCTAACAATTTCTATTATATATAGAACATTGTTATATTTGTGATCGTTTCATTGTTCGTAAATACAATATCGTTCTCTACAGTCCAGTCCGATTATTGGTCACCAAGTCTTGAGCACGTTACCACACATTTTAAGAAGATTAAAGGGGCCTGATACCATATAGCTGGACCGTAGCGTAACATTTAATGGTGACTAGCGGTGGGATTTGATAATCAAACATCAAATCCAGTGATACGAATCCAAGCCTTCGCTTTAGCGGGACTTTAGATGCCAAGATGAATACAGTGCAAGCAGTCAATAGTGATCATACCATATTTTTCAACTCAAATGATGAGGCAGAGCAAAGTCACGAAAGTGAAGATGATAACATGTCAGTCCTATCTCATATAATGAGTGATCATGAAGATATTGGTGTAAACACATCACCAACCGTACAAAATACACCTGAAACAAATAATGTGAATGAAGTCCTTAACAGTATAACTTGTGTTTTAAAACATGTTGTCACTGAACTGAGAAGTTTAAAGCAGTCTCAATCTGAACCTTTAGGTATCAATAATGGCAATAGTAATAAAGCTAATGAAGTTGATTTGAACTAAAATAACCACAGATTTGTTGGTGTACCCCATTATGGTAAACTCCCACACATGTATAGAAGAAATTGGCAAGAATGTCAAAGTACACATGACCCTGTTATTAATGCAAGATTTCAAGTACAATCTGATAATTATCAACCTGATGTAAATATCCTTAGAGATTACCAAAATATGCGTTCTTTTACAACAGCCCGTGTATCTGGTTCTAATAGAGACCACTATGTGAATTTTCAGTCGCCACCCCGTATAACCGGTAATGCAAATGTTGTATCGGATAGGTATGAACAGCCACCCCACGTAACCGGCAATTATGATGACAGTAGTTACACTCATTATCCCATGTCAAGGTACAGTGCCAACAATAGAAATGAAGGTACACATTTTAAAGTAGCACCGTTTACTGGTAAAGAAGAATGGAAAGTATGGATAGCTAGATTTGAAGCTATAGCTCAGCGTTACGGATGGTCAGATGAGACAAGGTTAGATCAAATATTTTCACGTATTGTAGGACAGGCCGCAGAATTTGTATTCACACAACTACAGCCTAATGTATTATTAAGTTATAGAAGGTTAATAGATGAGTTGAATAACAGGTATAGGGTTATCGAAACCCCTAGGTCTTTTGCGGTCAAATTTAGTAAAAGAAACCAGAGAATAGGTGAAACCGCAGAGGAGTTTGCAGCTGAATTGAAGGTTTTGTATGATAAAGCCCATGGTTTTCGAGATAGGAAAACTCGTGAAGAAGATCTCGTGCGTAGATTCTTAGATGGTTTGCGTGATGATGAAGTATGCTATGAAGTAGAATATCATAAGGAACCTGAGACGATTGATGCTGCTGTGTTTCATGTAGTAAATCTTGAACAGACCAGAAGTTTGCGGAGACACCGTAATAGCACTAGGAGATCTTTTGATGAAGATGATATCTAGCAGAAGCAGAACCTCACAAAAGCAATGAGCAGAGAAATCGAAGAAAGGAACACGTTCCCAATACCTTTACTAAGTTTGCACATCATAAAAGAGAAAACCCTGGAAAACAGAATAAAAACATTCAAGAATATAATATGTCTGATATTCTACAGCGACTTAACAGATTAGAACAAAATAAAGCCAATGAGCCTAAAGTAGATAAACAAATTAGAGGAAAAAGAGCTGTAGAGTGCTTTCAATGTCACAAGATTGGACACTTTGCTAGGGACTGCCCTGAAAGACTTCAAAGAAATAAGCCTTATAACAAAAATCAACAAGATAATAAATGGGCTCAAGAAACTGAACCTTTAAACTTCAATGGACCAACTCTTGTGCGCAAAGAGAGGTCCCAGTAGAAAAAAATGACCAAGGGCAGATAACTGATGAACCAGAATTGACTGAGCTTGGTAAAGATTCTTTTTCTTACTCTAACATGGTTAATCGTTTATATGCTGGTATATATTTAAAAGGATTTGTTGAAGACATACCTGTAGTATTCACTGCGGATACTGGTGCGTCAAGAACACTAATTTCATCGCGTATTTACAATGAAATTAAGGAAGAAGTTAAACCGAAGTTGAGAAAAACTACAAATTAAGAGCTGCAAATGGAAAACCCATAGTTGACTGGGGAGACGCCCTATTCCTATTCACAATGACACAAGGTACTCTAGAAGTCGTCAAAGAAGCTAAGGTAGCTGAAATTGAGGATGACGTCTTGCTAGGATATAATGTGTTGGGATGTGGTGAAAATGGGGCAGCAGATATTTTGTTGAGTGAAGACAAAATAGTTCTATATGGGGTTGAGATTCCATGCTTCCAAGTAGGGAGTGGTGAGGCAGCAAGAAAGGTTGTAGTGGCTGAAAATGTAACTATTCCTGGCCAGTCCGAGGCACTGGTTGATGTTTTTGTAAAGAGATCAGAAGCTGACGACAATAATCAGTGTGCTGAATTTATTATAGAGGCAACTGATAGTTTCAAAGAGAGGTATAGGTTATTAATGGCTACCTCCCTTGTGAATATCAATAATGGTGTAACATGCAAAGTTCGTGTTCTTAATCCTTTTTCTTGTGATGTATTATTAAGACAAGATGCTGTAATTGGTAGAGCAGAAAGAATCGAAAGAGTAGTGAGTGTAATAGCTAAAGAAGAGAATGCGAGTGAAGGAAGTAATCTATGTCGCATTAGAAGAGTTAGTACTCTAGAGCCGCAAGTGCACTCAACAGACTCTATAGAAGCTGAAATAAAAGAAATTCCTGGTCATCTAAAAGACTTTTTCGATAGGTCAACTAGTGGTAAAACTAAGTTAGAGAAAAGAAAAGTAGCAGGACTATTAGTTAAGTATAAAGATACATTCTCAAAGGATGAATAGGATATCGATGCCTTGGTGCGAAAGGGTTGTAACTCAATATTTTGAAATTATTCAGGAGAGACAAAAAACTTATTTATTCTTTTACATTCTAATAAATACATCTTTAATTTTGGTTTTTGGCGCTAATTCAATTACTGATATATAATTGATTGGATAGGTTATTTTATTTTATCAGCATAAAGAGATAATTGATAAAGTTTCAGTTACAACCCTTTCGCACCAAAAAAATCAAAAATTTCAAAAAATGATTTGGTGCGAAAGGGTTGTAACTAAATTTTTGCTTTAAATTCTGATAAATGTAATGGGTCAAATGGACAGATCCAAGCTTAGCTGTGTTAAGTATGAACTAATTTAACATATTGCCTGGAGATTTCAGTGAAAAACCTTCAAATTTTATGTTTTTAAAATATAATTTCAGTCAAATGATTTTTTTTAAAGAAATTCACTTTATATATAATATTTTTTCTATGTGACACACAGTTTAGATTGTTAAACCCATCATAAGTACCAAATATGCATTAACATGTATGTTTTTGCAAGAATCAAAGGTAAATTTTCGCAATTCAAAATGTGAACTTACATAATGACAAAACCATCTAAGACACATTATTTTTGTTAATATAAGCCTTTTGAAAATGAGAATACTCTCATTTTATTTTCCATCTATTCTATACATAGGCTTTTCTTAATTTGAAAACTTACGGTACATAATTCCTAGGATGTGCTTTTGTGTACAAATTTTATATATTTACGTATTATCCAGGTCCTGGATGATCTTCTTTACTATTAAGCCAAAAGTATGAGAAAGATGATAAATATTATAGATGTTCTAAGCTTCTAAGCTCATGCTATTCTTACAACTCTTTACAGTCCCAAATTTCATTGTTTATAATTATATAAATCAGTCCAGTCTGAATCAGTCAGTAATTAAATGAGAAAAAAAATAAGGCCTGCAAATAATAAAAATTACAAAATGCAATCCCCTGTGACCCCAATAAAATTCACAGGTGTGCACACAAACGCACATACAGCTGAGGAAGTGATTAATATCTTTATGAATGATTTTAAATAGCAGATGGAATATATCTGATAATTTACTTTTATCTAACAGAAAACAAAGGGTCAATAACATATTTTACTTAATATTTTAACATGACCCACATTTTTCCCTATTGAACATAGAAGAACCGAAAGTGTAAAATCACTTTTTGACATTCTATATTAAGACATGTGATGTAGTCATTATACACGCAAAGTAACCACTAAAAATGTGACATGCTGAAAATGAGTACGAAAACAAATCAGGCGCAATTTAGATAAATATAAGGTACGGCAGCATTAAAATTTTATTTGTTGATGTTGTGTTAGAATCAAAATAATATATCCAAATCGCTTGGAATTACTTGATAAAATCACTGTTTGTTGAATGTGCATCATTATATCACTTGGGCTACGCCCTCGTAATTCCACACATCCGACTCCAAACAGTGATTTTATTGAGTACTAAAATCACAGTTTGTGATATATTATTTCTTAAATAATAGACCTATGTAACTTGTATTAAGCTAGACCTATATGTAGCCTGTTTATCTGTGTAATTCAACCATACATCATACTGTTGGCTTGCAGTTTAATGGAAAGTCTTTAAGTCTTTTCTCTTTTGTCCATCAGCAGATATTTGCGATTTCACAATTTTAACACCATGAAACATGTTAAGTTGAGTTTTGCTTAAATTTGTGCCAGTAGAGTTGACAGTTGATTGCATTTACTACTGCAATCCTTGAAAAGCTCAATCAAACAGGCATGCAAACAAGCTTGTAACATTTTTAATCTTTTTGCTTTAGGGATATAATGTTAGGTTTAAATTTTTCTATTGATACAGAGAAATCCTTTAATATTTTTTTTAAGAATTTTAGTTTTAATATCTTTTATCTACATGTAGGTTAATATTAATTCTATTATCTACACATAAACACCTTTGTTATATTGTAATACTTTTGTCTATACATATGTATATGTCTCTAAACTTACTGTTTACAATATGTTGTCAAAGAAAAATTTGTTCACATATCTATTCAGACAATTTGTCTTGTAACGTAAATAAATTTTAGTACAATATTTATACAATTTATCTTTGACAAGACTTGAAAATATTCCAATAGTAATACATGTAAGTGATAAAAGTAATTCATGTAAGTTTAAACCAAATCAGGAATGAGTAATAATTGTATAATTTCTTTTAGTTATTTTAACATTTAGTAATTAAAAAAGCATCGAAACACGAGGCTGTCCGGATTTGTATGAGAGTATAAAATCAGATTGCCGATTGTTTTTGATGTTCTTTCTCTTTTGTATCTTAGGCAAAAATGAAAACACATTCCCAGTCATCCAAGAAAAATGTACTAAATGTTTAAGCATCTGAATATGACTTTTCTACTGTTATCTCCTTCCCTGTCTCTTTCCCTGCCGTCACAATATGAAAAAAAAAAAACAACAGAAAAAATGAACCAGTTAACAAGGAAGCTCCAGACAGACAGTGAGTTAAAGCACTGTGCATGTATTGGTATGCAATTTAACTCTGACATGTTTTCAAAAGTCTCCAAACTATGATACAATCATAAATATTGTATGACAATTGTTTATAATAAATTTATTTCGAGTTACAGTAATTTCATTTTCGTAAAACCAAAATAGGTCCATTACTTTTTCATGCTATTTTGCAAACAATGCAACATTATACCAATAACAATTTTTATGTTGAGAAAAAATCACAATAATAGTACTGTTAGTCAAATATAGCAATGTACTATGATATTGTTTCTTTTACAAGCATTGGAATTTATTTATGTTTGAAATATGTGTAAGTTATTCAAATTCTTGTATTATGTCTGAATGAAAGCTTAACAATTATGTAAATAACAAGGAATCAGAAGCTGAGACTGTTTTATAAACTTGTCAATTAGTTTGAATGAAATAATCCACTAAATATTTCACAGAATATGATATAAGATATTGAGATACAACTATTTTGCACTAGGATTTATTCAATAAATATTAATCAAATGTTGTGCGAAACGGTTGTAATTTAAGTTACAACCGTTTCGCACCAACAAAATATGTCTGTTTGAGTTACAAACCTTTGGACAAATATACTTTTTTGGTAGTTTAATTTTAGCTTTCAAGTTTAATATTTTTACAACATGTGTGTATATTGCTCCTACATTGAAAAACACCATAAAACCATTTTCGGTGAAATTATGAGTTACAACCCTTTCGCACCAAGGCATCGATATAGGGCTTACATACTTGACAGAGCATGCGATTAACACAGGCGATGCCAAGCCAATTAAACAGAGAACTCGAAGAGTACCTTTAGCGCATGCCGAAGCAGAAAAAAATGCTATAGAAGACCTACTTAAAAAAGGATCTACTTAAAAAGGGTGTAATACAAGAAAGTACTTCACCTTGGGCAATGCCTATAGTTTTAGTAAAAAAGAAGTCAGGCGCAATAAGACCATGCGTAGATTACCGAAAAGTAAACAGCCTTGTTACACCTGATGGTTTCCCTCTACCAAGAATTCAGGGCATGTCTGCGATGCAGGTAGCAGTTTGAGCCTTTTTAGCTGCTATTGACTTAACTAGTGGTACTTTCAAATACCACTTAAGAAAAGTCTGAGTATACCTAAGAGTGCTTTTTGTGCAAGTTTGGACAGTATGAAATGACCATGATACCTTTTTGCCTAAATAATAGTGCCATACTTTCAGCGTACAAATGCGAATTAGCCTTACAAGAACTATAATGTAACCTGTCTAGTCTACATTTAACGACATAAATTGTTTATGCTGTTAATTTTGAACAGCATATACAACAAGTAGATGAAGTATTGGGCAGAATTAAGGCTGCTGGATTGAAACTTAAGCCTGATAAATGTAACATGCTTCAAAGCAAAGTAGTCTTTTTAGGTCATGTGGTATCTCAGCAAGGTGTGAGCCCCGATCCGTCCATTATTGCAAAGATAGTGCAATGGCCAAGGCCGACAAATGCGAAGCAAGTCAAACAATTTGTCGCGACAGGTTCTTATTATAGACGATTTGTCGAACATTTTGCCAGGCCATTATAGATCTTACAAGAAAAAGATGCTGTGTTCAAGTGGAACCATTTATGTGAACCAGCCTTTAGTGATTTAAAGAGGGCATTAACAAGTCCTGATATAATGGGATATCCTTTAAATGAAGGGGGTCAGTTTATCCTTGATGTTGATTCTTCGGGTTTTGGTATGGGTGGAGTCCTGTCACAAATTCAGGATGATCGCGAAAGAGTCATAGCTTATGCAAGCCGTGCCTTAAGTAAGGCAGCAAAGAATTACTGTATAACTGAAAAAGAACTTTTAGCTGTAGTTTACTTTGTGCAGTATTTCAGGCAATATCTTTTGGGTCGAAAGTTTTTGGTACGAACCGATCACCAAGCACTTATTTGGCTTTTTAGCCTTAAAGAGCTAAGCGGAAAAATAGCTAGATGGACTGAAATACTAGCCCCTTATAATTTTGAAATTCAATATCGGCCAGGTTCGAAACAAAGTCATTGCGATGCCTTTTCGCGATGTCAGACTCCAAGAGATTGTCAATGTCATGAAGTAGATATGAGTGAGCCATTAAAATGTGGGCCATGTCATAAATGTGCACAGAGAGCAGCAAATATGTTGCTTGAATTAAAAGGTCAAAATGAGAGCAAATCATCAGAAGTAGATGTTTGTGATATAAGGGCTGTATTTGATGACCAATTGCCCAGCACTTCTGCTGTCCCCAGCAAAGTTATAACACGCCAAAATAGCAATAACCGGGATTCTCTTGTACTAAAAGATGAAGTCCTTTACAAAATATTTAAGAAGGCAGACAGTACTGGCGAAAGCCTTCAGCTGATTGTGCCGCGCAACCTACATAATGATATCATGTTTCAGATGCATGACTCAGTTACAGCGGGACATATGGGTACTAAAAGAACTAAAGCTAAAATATCTCAGCAATATCACTGGTATCAAATGAGGGATGATATAAATTTGTATGTAAGAAGTTGCGACATGTGTGCAGCTGATAGGAAACCTCCTAAAAATCCAAGGGCTCCCATGGGTTCCCTAAAGGCAGGTGCCCCTTGGGACGTGTTTGCAATTGATTACACCGGTCCTTTCCCTATAACTCCTAGGGGGGTAATAGTACATCCTTGTATTGACTGACCATTTCCACTAAATATGTAGAAGTTATGGCAGTACCTGACCAGACTGCTGAAACTTGTGCTTCAAGAATACTTAATGATTTATTGCTCACTGGGGTTGTCCACTTTCCATTACATACAGATCAGGGGTCTGCTTTTGAAAGCAAATTATTCAAAGACTTATGTCAAATGCTAGAACATAAGGAAAACTAGAACAAGTTCTAGAAATCCGAGAGGAAATGGACAAGTAGAACGATTTGAACCGTACGCTTCTGAAGATGGTTCGCGCCTATTTAGCCGGTGAAAAAGAAGATTGGGACCTTAACTTAGGATGTTGGCTGGTCATACAGATGTACACAAAAATAAAGCGACAAACCTTTCCCCAAATCTCTTTGTCTTGGTCGCGAGATTAGAATGCCTGCAGAACTTGATGTTGCAATCATGCGAATGCATGTTCAAAGAGGTTATCAATGATAACCAGTATGTCCAGCAATTAAAGACCAAAATGGTTGCGACACATGATGTGGCAAGAGAACACCTCTCGTTTAAGTGGTAAACGAAGTAAAGATATTTATGATGCAAAGTTGTCCTTCCATAGCATATGAAGTAGGCGACATCGTCTTGGTGCCTGCATGAAACAAGACAAGTAGGAGTGACTCCCAAGTTAGAGAAAGCTTATGATTGACCTAATCTTATTGTAGAAAAATTTCCGCCAATTAGTTTCGTAGTGCAGTTCGACAAAGATGGAACTAAGCGTACAGTGAATCATAACAAGCTGAAATTATATGAAGGAAAAACCCTCCTAAATGGGTGACTCGCGCAGCAAATCTAATTAAGAAGAATTAAATTTGTTGACAATCAATTGTCTGTGTATACATATATTGTTAAAAAGAAACTGTAATTTATATACATAAAAACTGTGTAACATTTACTGCTAATGTGAACATTTTTTCTATTTTGTGTGAATAAACTGTATTTAAACAAACGATTATTACACTGTGAAGTTTTTAGAGTAATCAAACAATGAATCGAGAATATTTGTGTACGAAATGATAAAAACTTTTATTTGAAACAATGCGTTCTCAAGAGGCAGGACGTGAAGTGGTTGCACACTTGGTTCAAGCGAGCGAATTAGTTGCAAACTTGACAAAATGGCGAAATCGGCGTAATTTTTTGAAACTGGTGAACGAATTTTTGCCAGGCAAGTGAGTTTCTTTGTTATTTTGAAGTTCATTAGTATGTCTATTCCATAATTCAATATATATGCCACACTCGGTTAAAGGTTTCAGCATCCTAGATTCTGTTTTGACGAAGTGATTGAAGATATAAACTGATCATGTAGATATTTTGAAATTTGACATGTGACTGTTCTGGTCAGTTTTTCTCCTAATTTATTCGAATTTGTAAGTTTTGAACTGCATTTAACAATTATAACAAGATATGTTTCTGTCAATGCTGTAGAAGTGGTTTAGTTCGCAAGTCCGAAGATAACGTACGTTCAATACATAAAAATATCTTGTTCAAGCACATTTTGGTTGCAGACTTATACTTCAAGCTTTTTTGGTTGCAAACTTATTTTTATTCTATTGAAATCCATAGTAAAACTGTAGAAGGTTATATTTTTTTTTCAATGACAATTATTGACATTTATGTTCTGTTACTTGTTTTTGTTATAAATGTTATTTATACTTTCTTCTTTTACAACAATTATGCCCTTTATGTTTCAAATTACATGGCTTTCAGTTCAATACTATAATCATCAGTAAAAGCCTGCAAACAAAATAATAGCATATAGAAAAATGTTCATTGATACTTCAATTCTAAAATATGTCATCATGTGTAAAATGCAAATGAAAACTACATACAAAACAAACGTATGTGAGAGTACTGTTGTATGTAAGTGAATTATTTTCATCATAAACATAAAGACATGTGCACACATGAATTGGTTAATTTGTTTCGTATGTGAAGATCAGCAGTTGCTTTAGACATAAAGTATGTAAATGTACTTAAAATATTTTTACAAACCAAAAGTTAGAATGACATGCTTGTTTACAAGATTTTGGATTTGATGTATATCATATGTCAATTGGTATTCTAAAGATGGCTTTGATTATAAGATCATAACATAAATGATATACGGTTGGTTATTTACATTGACTGATACGTGACAAAACTACTTAAAGTCATTGTTCGAGTTAGGGAATTTGGAAGATGTTTTGATTGGTCAATTATAAGGAACAATTTAAAGAAACATGTGAATAATGCCCTTGTGTCAATGTTAATATAGTTTTTTATCTACTATATAATCAAATTTATTTCAAATCTCAAAAAACGAACAATAATGAAAGCTATGTGTTGCTATTTTTTCTTTTCCTTTATAGTTAGTCATGCCAAGATATAAAAAAGTCATAAGTCTCTGTAAAAAAGAAAAGAAGTATATCGACGAGAAAAAATGATGAAGATAAACACAACTGAACTTCAATTAAGCATATTGTGTTATATATCTATTTTAAAGACCATGTGTTAGGATATATCTGCACGCATGCATAATTTGTATATATATTTCTTATTAGATGAACGGGTATAATTGCCTTAATATTGCTAAATATTTAAAAAATGATTAGTTATTCCTCGCTAAAAATATGCATGCCACATTATTGACACAAAAGTTTGCAACCAAAAATGCTTGAAGTATAAGTCTGCAACCAAAATGTGCTTGAACAAGATATTTTTGTGTATTGAACGTTATCTTCGGACTTGCGAACTAAACCACTTGTACAGCATTGACAGAAACATATTTTGTTATTGTTAAGTGCAGTTTAAAACTTACAAATTCGAATAAATTAGGAGAAAAAAAAATTCTGGAAATAAAGTGATCCCTCGGAAGCATTAATCACAACAAAATAACATAAGAATTGCAGACTCGGTTTGATTGAGTCTGTACATGTGACCAGAACAGTCACATGTCAAGTTTCAAAATATCTACATGATCAGTTTATATCTTCAATAACTTCGTCAAAACAAAATCTAGGATGCTGAAACCTTTAACCGAGTGTGGCATATATATTGCATTATGGAATAGACATACTAATGAACTTCAAAATAACAAAGCAACCCACTTGCCTGGCAAAAATTTGTTCACCAGTTTCAAAAAATTACGCCGATTTCGCCATTTTTTTAGTTTGCAACCAATTCGCTCGCTTGAACCAAATGTGCAACCACTTCACGTCCTGCCCCTTGGTTTTAAACGATTTTACCCGCAAATTCATTACTATAACCGTATTAAGTTCAATCTTATCGAACGTTTGTAAAGACAAATGGTAACTTACAGTGTGATAGCACAAAATGCTCCTCATTTGAATGATTAAACACGTTTTGTAAAGTTTAATTAACAGCTGATGCTGTCTGCAATGTTTACATTTACTTCTCAGCCAATGAAAACGACGAAAATTGGAAATTAATGGGTAACGGCTAACTCCCGGATTAATATCGTTGTCGGATAGGTAATACGTACCACGGAGTAAGATGTACCGCGGAGTAACCTTAATGAGTCAGTGACCAAACATATTATATAGGTATACTTTATGGGATGACTCAAAGTTTCTTTTTATAATTCCAGAGAATGTTCTCACAATTTCAAAACCGAGGAAGGGCGTACAGGTGCACACATTGTAACAAAATACAAAGGAAGAGTCGCCTGGTGGGCCATGTATTAACGATCCATATTCCCATGGATAGGGTGCCGTTTTATAGAAAGAAAAATCACCCATATGGAACGGTCACGAAACAATGAGAATTCTCCGAGCACTGAAAGTAAAACTACAAACAAAGGAAAAGAAAATATGCCACTAAAAAGCGTCGTTAAAACAATATGAACACAATGACGTAAATGAATGAACTGTATATAACTTAGAGACGCCACTCTTCAAAAAGGGACTTAGATATAATTAACATAAACAATGTGACATTGTGCCACTTTATTTTTTTAAGTGTGACTAACGTTTTATTCATATATGTTTTGACAGTGTTAAGCCGTGGAGCATAAAACATACACATATATATTAAATCAACAACAAACAATATGACATTGTACGTGATATTTTATTTTGTGAAATAGTGACAAACATTTAATTAATTAAACAGTGCTAATTACTACTGTGTTAATTACTATTACATGGATATCTACAACATAAACAGTGAACTAGTGAATCGAATTATTATGAATATCTGGAACACATATAGACGGTACATTTAAAAGTGAAACATATTAAAAATTAAAACGTGAGAAGTATAAACATGGAACATGGACTTTATAGACATTGACAGTAGATTTAGATTTTAAACTTGGTGCTATTTATATTACTTATTTAATATCATTATTGATGAACACTATGTATAACGTTGGTGTAAATTAATTTGAATGACTATTTATGACTGTTATTAATCAATGAAGGAGAAATGTGCATAAACTGTTTAAATGTGCCTATACATAAGATGCATAATTTTCATTATCCGTGTTTCGTATGCTTAAGATAGTACTTTTACTTTAAAGGGAGCTTCCCTACATTATATGTCTTAAAGACCAATGCCCGAGTTTTGTGATGACTATGTTAAAGGTGCATAAACTTCATTATTTTTATTATTGTAAGAAGGCAGCAGGAGCTTTGTCTTAATAAGAGGGGGGAATGATATAATCTCACTTGTTTACTCGGGTCGTATGTCATTGTCGGCATTGTTTACATGTTGCATATACCGATAAACGCTCCTTTTGTTAATTCGAGAGACTGACAACTATAAATCAAGTCAGAATTGTAAGGAGTAATGATTTATTTCATTGATTGTTTACATATTTTCTTAAAATCAACGTGCATTTGGCTAGAAGGTGGCATTTGTCGTAATTTTACTCGATAAACTTTGACAGGTGTTGTTGTTGTTCGCTGATGCATTATGGGTTGTGTGACTTCCGTTGTCAATAGCAATTGCTGCCTAAACTCAGTAAACAAACCGTTTCAAAGTTATGTTTCATCAAAAGCAACAAACTTATAGTCAATCCTTTGTACTGGTCGTTTTTGTAAATATTATATGTATCAATTTATCGTATTTTTATGAAAACTTTCATAGAACTTTAGCTAAGAATTGTTGATGTTCAGACGTTCGGTTGGTTGACAGCGTTCTTTGTGTATGGAATTGATCGTTTCCGAACGTCAAATGTTCAGTTTTCGAACGTCGAACATTGTCAACCGACCAAAATATGTACAGTTGAACATTTTACGAACCTTTTCATGTTCGTTTTTCAGATTGGTATAAATACGGGCCAGAAAACGATCAAACTTCAGTCCAGTTTTCATTTTTAACTTTCGGTTAGTCTACATTATTGTCGTGTTCTTCTGAACGGCCCAAATTTTACTTATTTCTAAGGCAAAATAAAAAACATAGTCTTTATATTATATTATTTTACATTTAATCAATTATTGGTCTAAGAATAATTGATAAGAACTTGTATATAATTTTTGTTCACATTAAAATACGGTCACTGACTCGACCAAACTTTTATTTTACGTTGTCATATTTTTGAATAGAAAATTAAACGGCAGTCGCGGTAATAATTTTTATGTGAAGTCTTATTAAGACATAGCCTATCGGATATTTAAGACTGAATTATATACATGTGTTTAATGTTATTTACAATATACTGTTATTTGAATAATTTGAACAATTGAATTTATTAAAACTAGTTTAACACTAATTTTAAAATAAAGTAAAACTATGAACTTTGTGATCAATTTTAATCTTAAACTGGCGTACCTCGCCAGAAGTAAGGGAAGTGTTATCAAGTACTGGGGAGAACAGTGTCCTAGCCATACAGAGTCACACAGAGTAGCCCATTATTGACAGATGCCGTAAATAGCATATTTCAGCTAAAATAATCTAAATAGACTTTGACAGTCCGAAAACAAGTATTTCAGTCCCTCTTAACCATAACAATTTCTATTATATATAGAACATTGTTATATTTGTGATCGTTTCATTGTTCGTAAATACAATATCGTTCTCTACAGTCCAGTCTGATTATTGGTCACCAAGTTTTGAGCACGTTACCACACATTTTAAGAAGATTAAAGGGGCCTGGTACCATATAGCTGGACCGTAGCGTGACAATTTTAGAGAATTAAAGTTTAGGATTCTAAGCGGATTCATCCAAAACCTTAAATTTGATCTGAACTACATACAACCAAAATGATAAAAACAGCTAAGGATTCCTAGAACTTTTTTAAAAATCGCAATGTCTAAGTCCTTTTTTTTAAGGGTCGCATATTATTGTGAACGAGATATATAGATTTTTCCACAAATTTCCCCTTTTTTAAACCCCCAAAAACACGAAAAAAGGCCCGTAAATTCATTAAAAAATTTACAACAGTTAAAAACATGGGGTTTTCCCTGTTTTAAAAACATATGGCCTTTGGAAAGAGCAATACAAAAAGGTTTTTATTTCAGCCCAATTTGAGGGGGCATAAGTAGCCCCCAGTTCAAATCTTTAGATGATCAAAAATTATAAGTAGACTTATACAGTGTACACTGGTTTTGAAATTCAAAATTTTGTAATTCAAATGTAAATCAAAGTTAAAATTACATTATTTGTAATAAACATCTTTAAATGTCTAGGCAATGCAGTATTTTCAATACTTGGAATTAAAAAGGTAGTGCAAAAACTATGGTAAGAGCACTTACATCACTTTTTGAGTTCAGTAAAAATGATAAGAACCAAGTTTAGTGATCATTCATCCATTAATTTGTGATAAAATTTGCCTATGACTGTTTTTCAAAATTGCGATCTTTCTTTTTTTTACTTATCTTAAAAATTTGATAATTTCATAATCTATGTATTTAGATATATATGTATACTGTTTGTCAGGAGACACAACCGGTCAATATTTATTTAAGATAACATAGGTATACTAGTCAACTGGACCAGAAAGTTAACATTTCAGGTTAATCATCTTACTCTCTCATAGAAATGGGAAAAATTGTAACTTAAACTACTTAGAGGAAAAAGGCAAAAGGTTGTTTTGATGAAATGTATTCAGTGAACATGACAACAACTTTACATACATTGTATTAAACAGTGCAAAATTACCTTCAAAAAGTGATAACCAAGTTTGCAAAATGTGATTCTAAATATAAATAATTGAAACTGATACTAAAATACACAAATAATGAAAAATGACAAATTACATAAAGACAAGCAAGAAATACTTCTAAAGATGACATGAGTTCACTTAAACTTAAGTTTTGTCCCTAATGTAAAATGCTAAAGAATAAAATATTATAAAGTAAAATATGATGAAAAATAATTTTAGCCATATCTACATTAAATTTTATGAAATAAATTCAAATGTATAAACATTAAATTATTACTTTGATTGGTCCTCTATTGAAAAAATATTTGAATATTACCTCATGAAAAAAAAAGAAGAAAGAAAACTTGATATCAGGGAAAGTGGTTATGCAGCTGGAGAAGACCAGTTAAGGCTAATAAGACAATTACAGGTCTTTTGGTCAGGCTATTCTATATATTATTATTACATTTTCATATAATACAACAGATACTGTAAATGAGTCTCAGTGGAAATAATTACCTATTTGTTACACAGTGACAATATCCCATGCACATGAAACATCAGGTTCAACAGTGTGTCCCAATATTCATTGAAATGTGCTTTCTCCAAGTAAGTCAGGTACCAGAAACATTTCTTTAGGCCTTATTTCATTTCCTGGGGAAAATTCTTTAGATTGACCTACAAATGAATCTGCAGAAAGATTAATAAAATGATGCAATATCCACAAACAGAAAGATTCAAAGCACATGACCTCAAATTTTTTCTTCAAGATCTCTGAAAAGCAAACAGGTGCATAATATGATGTACACATATATAGAAACATTCCAACATGAGTTATATTCCTTTCATTATTAAACTATAGTTTGAAGAAATGCTATGGCCGTATGAACACATCTGCGGATGTTTCTAAATTCAAAATTTCACCATTTTAGTGTTTAAATGTTGAATTCTGCTTTAGCCGGTGCTAGGGGGCGTGGACGGTAACTTGCACTTTCCAGTACCGTCCATGAACAGGCGCAATCAAACCGAGCCTGCAACATTTTCAATTTTGCCGTGTTGGGCTTTCTTTAGGGATTCTGTATTTATCTATTTTATTGGGCATTTTAGCTATAGTTGCTCCTAATAGGGACCAATCAAATTAATATGAGCAAACTTGATTAAAGACTACATAAGAATGCTACAGACAAAGTTTTGTGATCATCCATTTATTTAAGTAGGAAATGATGTTCAAAGTGTTTTTACTATTTTAACTTAAGCGGCCCCTCCAAGGGGCTAATCAAATAAATATGAGCAAACTTGATAAAAGACTACCCAAGACTGCTACAGACAAAGTTTGGCGATCATCCATCAGTTAGTTCTGTAGAAGAAAATATCTAAAGGTTTTTCTATTTTTAGCTCTGTTGAACCCTAAAAGTGGCCATTGAAATTAATATGAGCACACTTGATAAAAAGACTACCTAAGAATGCTACAGACACATTTTGGTGATCATCCACCAATTAGTGCTGTAGAAGAAGACATTTAAAGGTATTTCTATTTTACAAGGGGCCAATGAAATTAATATGAGCAAATTTTGCCGTGTTGGGCTTTCTTTAGGGATTCTGTATTTATCTATTTGATAAAAGACTTCCCAAGAATGCTACAGACAAAGTTTAGTGATCATCCATCAATTAGTTCTGTAGAGGAAGATGTAATAAATTCTGGAAACAAAGTGATCCCTCGGAAGCATCAATCACAACAAAATAACATAAGAATTGCAGACTCGGTTTGATTGAGTCTGTACATGAGGGATAATGGATAAGTGCAACATCCCTCACGCCCCCTAGCACCGGCTTGAGCGGTACTCAATTCTCAACACTTTATAGTGTTGGCATCAATGATCCCGAAGGACCAGAAAATATAACAACACTGAAGTGAAGTACGGGGCAACTTTTTACGGCTGCCACACGGCACTTGACACCTGTTGTTGTGAAGTACAAAATTCTGGAAACAAAGTGATCCCTCGGAAGCATCAATCACAACAAAATAACATAAGAATTGCAGACTCGGTTTGATTGAGTCTGTACATGAGGGATAATGGATAAGTGCAACATCCCTCACGCCCCCTAGCACCGGCTTGAGCGGTACTCAATTCTCAACACTTTATAGTGTTGGCATCAATGATCCCGAAGGACCAGAAAATATAACAACACTGAAGTGAAGTACGGGGCAACTTTTTACGGCTGCCACACGGCACTTGACACCTGCTGTTGTGAAGTACAAAATTCTGGAAACAAAGTGATCCCTCGGAAGCATCAATCACAACAAAATAACATAAGAATTGCAGACTCGGTTTGATTGAGTCTGTACATGAGGGATAATGGATAAGTGCAGCATCCCTCACGCCCCCTAGCACCGGCTTGAGCGGTACTCAATTCTCAACACTTTATAGTGTTGGCATCAATGATCCCGAAGGACCAGAAAATATAACAACACTGAAGTGAGCCCAAGATGGGCTCAGTCCTTACATATGGGTCATGATTTTTGTCGCTTTTGTAAAGATCAACTAGGAAATGTTACATGCCAAATATCCTATCCTTAGTTTCACAAAATAAAACGTACATATGTGAGTATATAAGTTTACTAAGTTACCACTGGGGCATTAAGAGTCATTAAGAGTACCACTTCGTGTTGAATGTTGAATTCTGCTTAAGCCGGTGCTAGGGGGCGTGGACGGTAACTTGCACTTTCCAGTACCGTCCATGAACAGGCTCAATCAAACCGAGCCTGCAACATTTTCAATTTTGCCGTGTTGGGCTTTCTTTAGGGATTCTTTTTTCTCTATTTTTTGGGAGTCATTAAGTTTATGCAGATTATTTTTTTTAATCCTTTACTGTAAAAGCTCACAGCTCTGATAGCATCAATTTATCTACATCCTTAAATTAACTTTGTCCCTAAGGTTTTTTCTATTTTTAGCCCTAGAGACCCCTAAAAGGGGCAAATGAAAATAGTATGAGCAAACTTGATAACAGACTACCCAGGAATGATACAGGCAAAGTTTGGTGATCATCCATCTTTTAAATCTGTAGAAAAAGATGTTTAAAGGTTTTTCTAGTTTTAGCTCTGTTGACCCCTAAAAGGAGCCAATTGAAATGACATGAGCAAACTTATGTGTGACTGTCACAAGGAAGCTACGTATACAGACCAAATTTTAGGTAAATCTGCCCAGCAGTTTCAGTGAAGACTAAATATCAGTTTTGTAGAAGTCCACAAGGTAATACTGCATGCCGACTTTCTATGCCCTTGGCATTGTAGGTTCACGAAATAAGACTCAAAGGTTTTCCTTTATAAAGCCTATAGTTATCAAGTGACCCGGGGCGGACCCAATTTTTATCTGAGGAAGTTCAAACCTTGGAAAAGCAACATTGACATTGACTTCATATGTATTAGCCCCGATCCGGAGGTTACTTGATTTACTAAGACTTATATAGGAATAACCTTTTAGTCTTTTTTGTGAAACTATAATACCCAGGGCTTGGATATTGTGCATACAGCAATGTTATGAATCTACACAAAATTGATAAAGGGTTAATATTTGCCACTGGGGTCACCTGATTTATAATGACTTATATACGAAAAAGACATTTAAGTCTTATTCTGAAAAACTAAAATGCTCAGAGTTTAAATATGTGGTATGCAGCATTATCTCTTGAACCTCCATAAAAAAGATACATATCATGCCTCTTGGTAAAATTTTGACCTGCCCCAGTGGTCACTTAGTAAACTTATATACTCACATATGTACGTTTTATTTTGTGAAACTAAGGATAGGATATTTGGCATGTAACATTTCCTAGTTGATCTTTACAAAAGCGACAAAAATCATGACCCATATGTAAGGACTGAGTCCATCTTGGGAGTCATTAAGTTTATGCAGATTATTTTTTTTAATCCTTTACTGTAAAAGCTCACAGCTCTGATAGCATCAATTTATCTACATCCTTATATTAACTTTGTCCCTAAGGTCAAAAATGACCCAGACATTGGAATCACTTGTCTTATGTTGACGATGTGTCAGAAAACACTTCAAATATCTTTGTGGAAAACAACAATGCCTAGAGCTTATATATTTGGCATGTATCGTTGTCCAGTAGACTTCTATAAAATTTTAATTTATCATGCACTTAGTGTCAAAATACTCTACCCTAAGAGTTATTTAGTATTACTTAGAGATAATTATGATAAAACATTTTTAGAAGTTTCCTGCATGGATTTCTTCCCAAATTGAATTTTTTATTCGATAACTCAAACACATTTCGTTCGGGGTATCTTTTCCCGCCTTTGCGGTGTTTTATTTTTTTAATTCCGTGACACATACAAAACGGAGGTTTCTTTAGGATTTCGGTGGCTTATCTAGGTATCCCGCTAAATATCCTCCTTCTTTGCGGTAAAGGTACACTTTCAAGTAGATTTAGTTTAAATATCTCATTGAATAATTTTGATTGTAATTTCTTAATTAGATATTTAAAAGTGAGTTAAAAAAAATTGGAATTAAACATTTTTGATCAGTATTTAGTAAATATATTCTAATGTTATAACGCTATTTGGATGGGGTGGTGAACTGCAGTCCAAATAAAACAAGAGCAACCACCGGGCGGGGCAACGCTCGACTTTTTTATTTTTCCCAAGCGCAAAGAAATGAAAGATTAAGATAAATCTTTAAAAAGAAAATTATAAAAAACAAGAGTGCAATGATGGCACTTATATCGCTCACCTGGTCATGAAGGCTCAATCCTATTTTATTTGATCTGTGTGACCTAGTTTTTGACCACAGACGACACGTATTAAAAATTGACCTAGAAATTACCAAAACAACCTTTGTCACCAATTTTCAGGTTATTTGATCACAACAGTAGGCTCTAAGGGGTAAACAAGGTTTTTCCATAAAGGCTGTATGAACACAAGTGACCCATATTCAAACTTAACCTGGAAATCCACATAACAACTATTCTGACCGATTTCCAGGATATTTTCAATATTAAGGCTGTGTGATCTATTTTTTGACCCCGGGTGATCCATATTCGAACTTGACCAAAAATCATCATTTCAACCTTATTGACCAATATCCAGGATATTTGGTTCAAAACAGCAGTCTCTACAGTGTTAGCAAGGATTTTCCATTTCTGTGCTTTGTGACCTAGATGTTGACCAAGATGACCAATATTCGAACTTGACCTAGAAATCAATTAAACAACTTTTTGACCAATTTGAAGGATATTTGAATCAAAACAGTAGCTTAAAGAGTGTCAGCAAGGTTTTTTCAAATTTAGCTGTGTGACCTAGTTTTTCACCCCAGGTGACCCATATTAAAGCTGGATCTAGAAATCGTCAAAAAAAACCTTTTGGCCACTTCACAGGATATTTTGATCAAAACAATAGCCTCTAGAGTGTAAACAAGATTTTTCTATTTTTAATTAGCTCCTGTAACTAAGTTTTTCATCCGAGATGACCAATGTTTGAACTCATCAAAGCAATTATATGAACAAGCATCCTGATCAATCTAAATTTCAAGTCTGTATGTCAAAAACAAGAAAGAAGGTCAAATGATACAAACATATCAAAATTTGGTCAGCTGATATCAAAATGCAATACAGCATTTGGTTCAAATTTTATTCATGTACGTAAAACAGCAAGAAAGTCGTCAAATAATATCAAAAAGTAGGTCAGCTGCTATCATAATTAAATTCAGCATCAGTAATTACATCCCTGGTTCAAATTTCCTGTCTATTTTAATACTCTCCATAATAATGAACAAATTATATTGTAAACTATAAAGAAAAGCAGATCTTAAACTGATATCACAAAGTTTATATTTGTATCTGAAATAGTGCCTATGTTAAAACGTTACTGGTTGCTTTTGCTAGGAGGACAAAAGTTACATAAGAAGTCACTGGTCACTGAACAAATAAATGGTGTGCTAGCTGTGAAATTAAATGGTAGATAAATAATGTTTGCTGGAAGTCACTGGTTACTATGAAATTTTACAGAACTTTATTTTAAAAATCCTGTATGTTGTAATGAAGATAGTTAACACACTTAAGTGAAATTTTATTGATGTATAAAATTATGCTTCTAAAACAATTTTCAAACTTCGAAGAATATGTAAAATATGTACTGGAAATATTTTTCCACATTTTGATATGTAATCATTAATTTAAAATTATATGCATACTTTTCTTTTTGAAAAAATGACTCAGACTTTATAGAAAATAAATTTTTAATTACCTCCCTTTAATAACATGAAATGTACATTAGGTAATACCTTTACAAAAAATGCTTTTCGGAACTACAATATTGATAAATCTTCGTTTAAGCATTATATTTATAATAATTATAAAACCATAAAAATTGAGTTACATGGTCTTTAGGTAAATAGCGGCTATAAAGTTACTTGATGCTATGCTTTAGCTTCTGTAGATTTAGAGAATTTTCTTGTAAGTTACTGTATACTATATACATAAAGGGAAAATTAATGTTCCCCGGGGCAGGGCCAATTTTGACAAGAGGGCTATAATTTGAAGAAAAAAAATGTAGACGTACAAGAGCATCAAATTTATGATATAAAACCATAAAAAGTTGTGATACAGGGTCTTAACATAGGACATGACTGCAGTTTAAATTGCATTTACAGAAATAACACAACGAATACAGTGCTATTCAGCAAATAATGTAGTCAAGATGTGTACTCGTGCCTTTACGAAACCATGAGCTTGTTAATATACAGAGTGTAAAAATCAAATGCGACCCAATTCTTGTTATATATACTGCAATTATTTGAAAAGATGATTGGGCAAAGGAAGTTATTTACATTAGATAAATATTTTCGTCATATCTTAATTAACCGTAAATTAAAAAATAATAATTAAAAAATATTATTTATTTTCTTTTTATTAATACAAAACTTCATTAAATCACATTAAAAGAGGGTAATTGCAGAATTGAATGCATATTGTTACGAGCTTAACGCAGCAGAGAAGATAACGCAGCAACAATTTTTACAATTTTTAATTAAAGAAAACAGTTATTAACAATAATACAAAAAATATGAAAGTAAAGTTTAACTCACAATTATCCACGATTCAATTTAACAAATGTCCTAAAATGTAACTCACTGTTCGAAATTCAATTGTCCACCACTAAAATTTCATCAATGTCCCATGTCCACAACAGAATATCACAATAGGTATGAAATACTTCCAACACAGAATTACAGAATCCAAACATATATATTACTATGTTAGCAGTACAATAGCCTATATACATAACAATATACAAATAACGAAAATCAATGACCCCTTGGGCAGGGTCAATTTTCACTGTAGAGCTTTTGTTTGAACAAACTTGGTAGACATCCACTAGAAGCTATTTCATACCAAATAGCTAAGCTCTATTGATTTTGAATTTTGACACAAAAAATCTGTTAGCTTTACTATGTACATATAAGGAAAATCAATAACCCCTGGGGCAGGGAAAATTTTGATCCTAGGGCTTTTATTTGAACAAACTTGGTAGACATCCACTATAAGATGTTTCATGTCAATATCTAAGCTCTAGCTCTTTCGGTTTTTTATAAGAAGTGTGTTTTTTTTAATTTTTACTATAAGTATATAATGAAAATCAAAGACCCCCGGGCGAGGCTTATTTTCACCCTAAGGCTATAATTTGAACACTTTTTGAGATTTTCAGTATATGATATTACATAAAAAAATATCTAAGTTCTAGGCCTTGCACTTTCAGAGGAGAACATTTTTAAATATTTCATTTTTAAAAATATATTTTTCGCCCTCCTGACCCAGATGTTCAATTGAGCAGAACCATTTGAGCAATTGTAGTAGATCTTCATGCAAGGAACATCCCAGAGAAATTTCAACACATTTGATCCAGTGGTTTCTGAGAAAAAAAAATTATAAAAAAAGTTTACGACAGGCGCACGGACGCACTGACACACGGATGCACTGATGACGATGGACGCCAGACAAATTGTAATCACGAAAGCTGTCCTTGGGCACTTTGTGGTCAGGTGAGTTTAAAGGTAAAAGTTAAGTATATCACTTGGTCAAAACTAAGATCAGCTGATTACAAAGTTCAATGTTACATCTGAAACTGTGAACATCGTTCGAATTTCAATGCTGTACATCAAAGGACACGCATGTAGGACACAGGGTCAAATTCTAGACCACCTGATATAAAAGTTCAATTTAATATCTAAATATGTGCATGTGGTCAAAATTTCATAGCTATATATAAAAGAACAATAAAGAATGGCATTTGGTCAAAATCTAGGACAGTTGTTACCAAAATTCAGTTTTACATCTAAAACTATGCATATGGTCCAAATTTCATGGCTGTACATAAAAGGACAAAACATAAGGTCACTAGGTCAAAATCTATGTCAGTTCAATTTTACATCTAAAACTGTGCACATAGTTCAAATTCCATAAAGGATGAAATAAAATAATTTCATTAATTTGACCTTGATAGTCAAGATCAATTTAAGGTCAAGACAACATCTGAATTATTCAATATGTTTGTTTGGTAGAAAGTCTTGTTTTGTTAAACAATAAATAATAATCCATACATAAATAACAATATTAAACTGTTTAACCAAAATTCAATAATTTTACCTTGACGGTCTAGGCCATTTCAAGCTCAACGTTAAGGTCAGTTCAACCTAAAGGGTATTTTTCAAAAAGTCGTTTTGCCCAAATATGAAGATGATCCATTTAAATTACCAAACTACTGTTAATCATATCAAAACAAGTGAAAATGCAATAATCTAACCTTCAAGGTCAAGATTATTTATGATCTAAGGTCAATTTGCCTTTAAAATAAATGAAGGTCATTTCCTAAAGAAATTTGTTTTATCTTATAATTATAATAATATGAATTAATCTATTTCTGAACTAGAACCATCACTAAATGTGATTAATACCCCCGCAAGACTGCTTCCTTAATGAGGATGTTACTAGTAACAGAATACCTTGTAAAACAATTGAAATACAGTTATGGTTGTGGGTAATTAAAGATAGTTGTGGTTCTTGTATGTTGCATTTCCTTTCAATGTGGTTGGCAATTGATGGAGTTTTATTGAATTACTCTGCAATATATCAAGAAAGACAAGGAAAAGGAACAAAGGGCAATAACTCTATAAATACTGAAGATGGAGTTATGGTTATTGTACACTGCACTTCCTCTCATTGCACTTGACCATTGTATGAAGTTGTATTGAATTCCAACTACAAGTTTTCAAGTTATGCATAGGACAAAAAAGTAACGAAGGGCAATAACTGTAATTAGTCCAAGTAGAGTTATGGTTCTTATGCGCTGCACTTCATCTCACTGCCCTTGACCACTGTTCAAAGTTTTATTGAATTCCAACCATTAATTTTCAAGTGATGCACTGGACAATAAAAAGTAACAAAGGGCAAAAACTTTTAAATGAGTCCAGAAAGAGTTATGATTTCTGTACACTGTGCTTCCTCTCAATAAACTCGACCATTGTATGAAATAGTATTGAACTCCAACTAGTAGTTTTCATAATAAAAAATCAATGGAAAAGTAACAAAGGGCAATAACTCTATAATTACTCTGGACAGAGTTAATGTTTTTGTGCACTGCACTTCCTCTTATTGTGCTTGATCATTGTATGAAGTTTGTTTGAATTCCAACCAGTACGGTTTACGTTATGCTCTGGACAAGGAAAAGTATCAAAGGGCAATAACTCTGTAATGCATTGCACTTCCTCTTAATGTGCTTGACAACTGTATGAAGTTGTATTGAATTCCAACCAGAAGTTTTTAAGTAATGGTCCGGACAAGGAAAAGTAACAAAGGGCGATAACTCTGTAATTATTCAAGATTGAGTTATTATTCTTGTGCACTGCACTTCCTTTAACTGTGCTTGACCATTGTATGAAATTATATTGAATTCCAACCATTTGTCTTCAAGTTATGCTCCGGACAAAAAAGCGATTGAAAAATAACAAAGAGCAATAACTCTGTAATTAGTCAAGATGAAGTAATGGTTCTTGTGCACGGCACTTCCCCTTATTGTGCTTGACAATTGTATGAAGTTGTTTTGAATTCCAACCAGTAGTTTTAAAGTTATGCTCTGGACAAGGAAAAGTAACAAAGGGCAGTAACTCTGTAATTAGTCAAGATGGAGATATGGTTCTTGTGCACTGCACTTCCTCTAACTGTGCTTGACCATTGTATGACGTTATATTGAATTCAAACCATTAGTCATTAAGTTATGGTCCGCACAAAAGAAAGTAATGGAAAAGTGCAATAACTCTGTGATTACTTTAGATAGAGTTATAGTTCTTGTGCACTGCACTTCCCCTTATTGTGCTTGACTATTGTATGAAGTTGTTTGGAATTCCAATCAGTAGTTTTCAAGTTATGCTCCGGACAAGGAAAAGTAACAAAGGGCAATAACTCTGTAATTAGTCAAGATGTAGTTATGGTTCTTGTGCACTGCACTTTCTCTCAATGTGCTTGACCATTGTATGAAGTTATATTGACTTCCAACCATTAGTTTTCAAGTTATCTCCGGACAAGGAAAATGCAACGGACCTCTGGACCGACCGACCGACCGACCAACCAACCGACCGACCGATCGACTACCGGGTGACTCCTATATACCCCCATACTTCGATTTATGGGGTATAATTACAAAGATATAGCCATTTACAGAAAAAGAACAAGGGATTTTCATTAATTTGACATTGAGGGTCAAGGTCAATTTAATATCAATGTCATACCTAAATAATTCAATATATTTGTTTGGTAGCAGGTGTTGTTTTGTCAAGTATAAATCAAATGTGTACAAAATAACAAAATTATGACAATTTAACCAAAATTCTATAACTTGACCTTGACCATGAAGGTCATTTAACACTTCAGTATGAAGATTATCCATTGATTAATTCAATAGTTTTACCTTTAAAGTCATCAACGACCCAAGGTCAATTTGAGTTTTACATACTTAATGTCTTATACTAAATAATGTTTTGTCTTAAAATGAAGTTAATACATGCATCAATAACAAAGTTATAGCCAGTTACAGGAATAAAAAAAGAAAATTTCAATAATTTGATCTCCAATGTCAATGTCATTTATACGTAAAGGTATAGGTCTGAGGTCTGTTTTTAGACTAGAAAATTGTTAAGTTCAAGTTTAAAGACAATACATAAAAAATAACGAAGTTATAAGCACTAAAAGCAAAAATCAGCAAAAATTTAGCAAACTTGAGACATTTAACATTGAATGTTAAGAACATTTATGAATGAAGGTCGAGTTTAGTCTGATCTACTTGAATGTCTTTTCCGAAGCGTGAAGACAATACACCAACAACTTAATAAGTTATGATCAAGTTTGCAGACGGCAACGGGCAACGGCAACGCCCACATGACTGTGTCAATGCCTCTATTTTTTTTTTTTTAAAGTCAACCAAATAAATAATGAATGCAAATTTTACTCGAGACTCATTTGCTACTAATACATATTACAAAACTATTAAATTATTGCATGAAAAGGTGAATTACAGTCCAACTCGGTTTATTTAAGTGCCGGGGATTGAAAATTTACATTGAATAATCGATTGGTTCAAATAATCGAAATCGGAATATTGTGATAGACGAAAACTACTCCACTTTGACCAATCACAGAAAAACTACCGTTTACAACACACTTGTTTCCTGCAATCAATTAAGACAGATAAATATTCAAGAAAAGATTATTCTACATTATGTATCGTTTTTTATGACTATGTGGTCACTACGGTATTTACAGCTAAACTCTGGTATTTCGATGACGGCTCTAATGTAGCGCTACAATTCATTTTCGGTAATAAAAGTTATTTAAATAACACGCAAAGCGTTATTATCACGGTTGTCTTAATACACCAATTAGTCTGGCTTTAAAAAAGGTGTGAAATTTCATAATTGTATAATCAGGGCCGATATTCTACTCCGAAAAATAGGAGGTATTCGGAAAATGAATAACAAGTCCAAAATTATTTCGATTTATATAGAGATAAAAACGGGACGCCGATCTACTTCATTCGAATAAAGGGTTGTCGAATAACCGGGATCGGAGTGTATTTGATTCAACATACAATTGTGCATGTGTACATAATTAACTTAAAACAATGGTGAAAATGCAAAATTAACAATTAAATAATTAACTTTCTTGTCAGTGCGAGAGATATACCAAGGTTTTGGTCGATGAATTACCCCAGCTGACAAAACAACTCAATTGAAATACATTATATATTGATATTTGCATTCTTAATCTTAAAATGCAAGTAATTATTTCTTATTTGTTAATATATACAACCATAGAAAAGGTTTATTTCTAAATCTGTTTGGCACACATTGCTTATTTAAAATGTCTTAACTATCTTTGTCAAGATCCAAGATCTACATCTTTGTCAATGTGAAATTGCAACGAATGGAGTCAAATCTTTTGTAGAAAAAAAATGCTTTAACATATTTGTGTCGTATGGTCCTTTTTCAAATGTAGGAATGGTCTGTTTATGTCTGTAAGGACATAAACATACGCCTTGATAAATAAATAAATAAACAAGACAACAATTTCTGGCGCAAACCAATAGAAATATTTATATCAAAGTGCACATGCGTGAGGTGGTTTTTCCGGGAAGTTTGTAAAAACTGAGGCCCGGCATGCAAATTATGTCAAATGAAATATGAGAAATTAGTTGTTATAATGAGGTGATGAAATGGAATGATATAGGAATGATATGGGATAATGGATTGTATATCGGACTGTAAACAGACAAATACAAGAGATATATATACAAATACAAGAACAAAATGATACATGAAAACGATATTCAAAACACGAATATCGACCACATGACATACTTCCCCACTTTGGGGAATGTCGCCCCGACATTCATAAAATATTAAAGAGGAAGAGCTTGAATCAGACATTGCAAGTAGTAAGCTTAGACCATAAAGTAACTAAACTACTAGGTACTACATAACTAAATCTAAATACTGAAGGCAATTACAACCTGTGAGTAAATATATAATACCCGGGCAAAATACCTTAAACTCAAGCATGTTCCACAAAAATAACGTATGCCGCGAATCGCGAAAAACATATGTCACGCGGAAACAACATTTTAATTTATCAGTAGAACTTTGAATTCATTGAAGAGGTGCACTCTCAACAATAAATCCTTTATTTCTAAAGTACTGTAAAGTACATTTATAAATTATCAAGGTAAAATATATGGTACATGGTATAAAACATAAAACGAAACACATCAGGTACTGAACAACGCCTTACTTCAAAGTTGAGACACACCTAGACTATAAATCAAAAGAAAAAGCATTAATCTAATTTCCAGTTATCATTAAGCATCCATCCGGGTTTCTTTCTTGTACGTTTCTGCCTCTGTAAATTGTTGTTGTTGTCCTTAGATGGATTTCTCAGTGCAGGAATGACATATTTTGAACCTGTAATAGAATGAGATGTTTTATTTGGAACAGAATAAGAAGTTTGAGTTGTTGACGTGGCATCTTGTTTGCTGTTTGATGTTCCTGTAAAAGAAGTTGACATACAATTGTTAGAATCATGTATTGTGGCAGAATTGCTTTGTGAAACATTTGATGGACTTGATGTAAGTGAGGTATTGGAATCTAACGGGGCTGTAATGGAAACATCAGAGGAGGGAATGGAGAACGAGTTCTGATCCGAATGTAAGTCAGAGGAAGCTGGCTTGTATAAGGACTCAGTTGTTTTGCACAAAGGCATCCCCATAAAGGGAAGTAAAAGGTTCCTGTGCAAAACCCTGGACCTTTCCTTGCTGTTCTCCTTCTTCACCTCATGCATGGGAATTCCATAGGTGGGCTGGCTAAGAATGGTGTAAACATCATTCTCCCATCTATCGGCAAGTTTGGATTTTCCCCGAACACCTACATTTCGGACCAGTACTCGATCCCCGGGCTTCAATTCCTCTTCTCTTACACGGAGGTCATAGTACCTTTTATGTTTCTTGCCTTGTTTCTTGGCCTCTCGGAGTGCAACAGAATATGCGAATTTTAGTCGGTTCTGGAGACCTGAGACGTAAAAATGGTCCTTGACAGGAGATTTGTCTTGTTCGATGCCAAGAAACGCATCGATGGCAAGCCTAGGGTGGCGACCGAACATGAGAAAGTGGGGAGAATAACCAGTAGAAGAATGGGGAGTAGAGTTATAGGCATGGACAAGAAGAGCGGGAACATGAGACTCCAATTGACCTTCTTGTCATCTTCCAGGTCCCCAACATATTCAAGAGGGTTTCGTTAAAGCGCTCAGGCATCCCATTACCCTGTGGATGATACGGAGTAGTCCTGGTCTTGTCAATATTGGCCAACTTGCACAACTCCCGGATAACTTCACTTTCAAAATTTCGCCCTTGATCACTATGGAACCGACTAGGAAAACCATAGTGACAAACAAAAATTTCAAAGAGAAGTTTAGCGTAGTATGTGCAGTTTGGTTCTTGGCAGGGATAGCCTGAGCAAAACGAGTGAAGTGATCAGTAATGATCAAGATGTTTTCATAACCACCCCGAGACTTCTCCAGAGAAAGAAAATCCATACAGACAATTTCCATTGGATAACTCGACTGAATAGGATTTAACTTAGCAGTCGTTCTATCCAATGACTTTCTCCGGATACATCTGGGGCAGTTTCGAACCCTGTGTTCGATATACTGCTCTAACTGAGGCCAAAAGAAACGTGAACGGAACAAGGAAATCGTTCTTGTACAACCTTGATGTCCTGCCTCAACATGCAAACCCTGGAAAGCTAAATCAAGCATATGCTCAGGGAGAACAAGCTGAGTAACAGGATAACCATTTGAAGTACCTTTACAAAAAAGAATTGAATCCTTAAAGTAAAGGTTACTCCATTCCTTCAGAAACGATCGAACCTTAGCCGTTTCATGTGACTTTTGGCGTTCAGTTAACCTATGACCAATTTCAAAGAGTTGAACTAAACGGGAAAGTGTTGGATCATCTTGCTGCTCCTTCTTCCAATCAATAGACTTAAGGCTGCTTCCGACTTCAATCTCGTCTCTGGGATTAAGAGAAAGAACAGTTTGATTAAAAGAAATATATTCAACAGCTTGAAGTTGACCTGGACCTTCAGATTGAGAAAACAAAAGAGCCTTGACAGCATCTGAAAGGAGAATGTTAGAATCAGGAAGAGAAGAAGCGGAAGGAATTCTAGAAAGGGTATCGGCGTCGATGTTCTCTTTACCAGCTCTGTACCGCAAGTTGATGTCATACGCAGACAAGGAGGATAACCACCTGTGACTGGTAGCATCAAGCTTGGCAGATGAAAACACATAGGTAAGTGGGTTATTGTCTGTTCTAACTTCCACAGAATTACCATAGAGATAATCATGGAATTTATCACAGACAGACCACTTAAGAGCCAAGAACTCTAGTTTGTGAGCAGGATAATGTCTTTCTCCTGCTCTCAAACCCCTACTGGCATAGGAAATAACATGCTTCTTACCATCAGCACCAACCTGGTAAAGAACCGCTCCCAAACCGCTAGTACTGGCATCAACATTAAGAATGAATGGTTTATTGTAGTCAGCAAAAGCTAAGACTGGAGGAGAAGAAAGTTTATCTATCAAAGAACAAAAGGCATTCTGCTGATCTGGACCCCGATTGAAAGGAACTTTAGATTTCTTAGAAGAACTTTTGCAGGTGGGAATACCGGTAAGAAGGTCATTCAAAGGTTTGGCGATCTGTGCGTAGTCTTTAATGAACCTCCTGCAATAACCTGAAAAAACCTAAAAAGCTACGCAACTCCTTAAGGCAAGTAGGTACAGGGTGTGTCTTGAGTGCTTCAATCTTCTCAGGATCTGTCTTCACACCATCAGCACTAACAATGTGACCCAAATACTGGACTTGCGGCTTAAAGAATTCACAATCGGACCCTTTAAGTTTAAGATTGTGCATCTCAAGACGTTGAAAGACAGACTGAAGGCGACGGAAATGAGAATCAATAGAATCAGAAAAGATGATAATGTCATCGAGATAAATCAAACAGTCACGAAGGTGAAGTTCGCCCATACAACGCTCCATCAGACGCTGAAACGTTGCAGGGGCATTGGTAAGACCAAAATATGATAAACAAGATCAACAAGGAAAGGCGGCGTTCAATGAACGCAACCCCCATATGACCCAGCAACAAGTACCAAAGGCAAGGAGTCCAGGCGGACCCCAAACAAAAACAGGACAGGGCAAAGACAGAGCACGGACAGGTTAATCATTAAATGATAAATAATTTGTAACTGAATAGGAATTCAAAGAAAAGAATAATAGGCCCACAAAGGGGACAGGAGACCGGGGGAAGGGCGGGGTTAATCAAAGAAATAATAACTAGAGGCAATGGGGAATATACTTACCGTAGACGAGAAAACAACAAGGGACACAAGCAAAAGTGTCACCAAAACAGTATGAAACAACATAGACATACATCTGAGGAACACAGTGGGGCGCCGCCTTGGAACGGTCAGCAGCATAATAATGACTGCTGGGGAGTTTAAACCGGTTAATGGTGCACCAAACCTCGCTCTTAGCCCCACCATGTTCCTATAAACGAGACAGTGTAAATAAAATGAATCCCCGCCAAGTGAAATTCTAACAGTTGTCATGGTTACAAAAGCCATTCTGTTGCACTCATAGAATCCGAGAGGCCCAACACTAAAGGCAGTCTTTTGCTTATCAGATTCTTTGACTGGGACCTGCCAGTAACCTGAGCGTAGGTCGAGCTTAGAGAAAATAGTGGAACCTATGAGAGAATCTATAGTTTCGTCGATGCGAGGAAGGGCATAAGCATCCTTGATTGTACGGTTGTTCAGTTTCCGGTAATCGATACAAAAACGCAAAGACCGGTCCTTTTTTCTTACTAACACAACATTAGAAGAAAAAGGACTCTTGGACTCACGGATCGCTCCTGCCGAAATCATGTCTCGTAAATGATCACGTACCTTCTCAAACATCCCTGGTGGTATTCGGCGATAAGGGTCTTTAAAAGGTGTGGGATCAGACAGATTGATTTCATGTTCGACCAAGTCAGTAGAACCAAGATCAGTAGGCCCAGAGGAGAAAATATGTTTCCACTGATTGAAGAAGGAAGTTGCCTTAACCTGCTGTTCAGAAGTTAAAGTTTCAGTGGGAATAGAAATACCAAGGTCATCAAGAGACTTGTCTGAATTGTGGGATTTATCAGCAACGCCCTCTGAAGGATCAATGGTGCGAACAACAGACACATCGTGTAAGTTACAAAGAGTCATTCTTGGATGAATGGTAATAGCTCTAGCAGTCAAGTTACAAACACGTACTGGAACCCTGCAAAAAGAAGTACCAGGTTGTAATTTAACCAATCTAGGGCACACATTCAACATAAGAGAATAAGTAGACTCTGTAACACCAGATGACATGTTGCCAATATGTCTCACCTTGCCCTCAAGTGTTGTTGTTTCAAAAGGCTTCACAATGACAGTCTGATGATGAAGAAGAGTAACAGGTTTGGTGACAATGTCAGTCAAGGAAGATATGATGTCTGAAAGTGGAGATGATGTTGACTCTGTTCCTGATGACTTCAAAACGTTCAGTATGTTGGTGCCTATTATCAAAGGAACTCTGCATGAGTACTCTGTGTCTGGAACAATCAGAATAGGAGCTGAAAAAAATTCTGATGAAAGAGAAGGAAAAGAAATATCAAGAACTGAATATCCAAGATATGGTACCTTAGAACCATTAGCAGAAGAAATATCCAACATAAGATCTGACAACTGTGACATGAAAGGCTGGGGCTTTAAAGATTTGAAGAATGAAATTCCAATAGATGAAATCATAGAACCAGTATCTATCAAAGCTATAGTAGAAGTACCATTTATAAGAATTTCAGATTCATTAGAAGAGCCAACTAGAGGAAATGTAGAAGCAGGGTCATTAAAAGGGGAAGTATGACCTCTCATCTGCCCTGCGATGGAGGTCGACTGTAGTTTAAAGGACTGGCAGAGGCTTTTGACATCCTGAGTGGAAGATCTCTCTTGTTTCAAGCCTTTGAGTTCCTTCTCCATACTAGACAGCCTGGACTCCATGCCTTCCATCTGCTTAGAAAGCGCCCTTATTTCCTGGAGAAGTCTACTATCTACAGTAGTGACACACTGCTGTGCAGGAACAGACTCATTAGGAGTATTAGGTAAAGAAACATTGGCCTGAGGGTTGCTTGCTTAGAGGAAAGAGGGAGAGAAGTGGCTAACCGAGACAAGCGTAAGTCTTCCTCAATGGCTCTCAACTCTTTACGAAGAGTATTGAAGTTAAGGTCCTTCTGAAAAAGAAATCTAGAGGCATTCTTAACCTCTATATCACGAAGGCCTGACCACAGCCTACCCCGCAGCATCTCATCCTTGGACAACCTATCAAGATTGCATGGTATCCTGCTAAGCAACCACTCCAGACGCAAACTATAGTCAGCAACAGACTCATCCACCTTCTGCTGTTCATTATAAAACTTTTCCTTCAACCTTTCAGTTGAATGAACATTACCATAAATGCATCTAACTCATTCAAGATCTCAGGAACAGTGGCATTTTCACCTAAATGCAAAAGAACACCTCTGGCACTGCCTTTCAAAGTTTACGAATGGCCTCCCTGATAATAAATGGTGGATAATTACCCTCATCAATGACACAATTGACATCATAGCGCCAATAACTCGAACATTGACGAGTTGTATTCCCATTCTCCTGAAAAAGAAGGTAACTCAGGGATACGGGCATGTACCAAGTCCCTATTTGTCACAAAAGACAAGTATGGTTGAGGGTTAGGCATGGGTGGAAGGAATGCTATAAACAGGTGGAGAAAAGTGAACCTGATGTGTACCTGTTCTGCTGATATGTTCCCGTATAGGAGTAGGTGTAACATTAAATGTATGACTTGAGTGTACTGTATGAGGTGTACTTGCCATTGCATTAACTTGAAACTTACCAGAATTCTGTAACTGTCTAGCAAAAAATTCCAGATCTGCATCTGAATAGTCTAAGGACTGAGTTGTACCATCCGCCATGATGAGAAAACAAAAAAAAAAAATGGATTGGACCAAAAAAAAAAATAAACGTGACTTAAAATTCAGGATTTCAAATGGCCTAAATTGTACACCACACACTAAAAAAATGATTTACATCAGTAACCAGTTTAGGTCTATATAGATGTAATAAAAAACAAACAATAGAAATAAAACAATTTTATTTCAAGAAAAAAAACACACAAAGACTTGAAAATAATCAATCAACTTTATTCAAATTATGACCCACACAGTGCACCATACATTACACAAAATTTCAAGGTCACCTGAAAAATATATGTACCAGATACAGTCAGTAAATTAGATCAAAGTTTGTAAAACAATAGATCTAATAACACTGATATTCAGTCTCTATTATAAAGCAGTATTAAATTCAACTGAATAATATTCAGTGCTTAACTCACTAAATAAATAACAAACACCTGATTTTGACTGCCCGGGTTGAACAATTTATTCTAACTAAAGAATAAATATTTCAAACCTACATGTATACTTTATTTATATTTACTCATAAGTCAACTACAATGTTCTGTTCCTACAATAATGCTAAACTATTTAATCTACATGCTTACTTCAGGCAAAATTCTGGTTCAAGCAAGTCCTGCTTTGAATAAATAATAATAATAAAGATAGGTACAGTAAGTAAGCAGGTACAATAAGTTATCAGGATAGGATATGAAATAATTCAGCTGTTGGATATATAATATCTGGGGTAATATAGGATTTATTACAGTAAATGGACAATACCAGACTGGATGGAAATAATTTCAAATAGGGACAGGTGTAATATACTAGTTATTCAGACCAAGATGAAAGATAAAAGAGACAGAGTGTTAGCTCACCAACCACCTGATAGTTAAATGATGTGTCTACATGTCTGTGAACTGTATCAATCTTGCCAGCAACAGGATAAAAATCAATGTCACAGAAGCCTGAAGTACAAGGCTTTGTGGAATTCAACCTAAAATATACAAAATCAAATAATAATATACATGTATATATCTCTGGTTCAAAACAAATTGATTTTCACATGTAGATCTTGATCAAGATTTTACACAACTCAATATAGATAAATGAAAAAAATCAACCTAGATCTACATTTTACAATATAACTATGAAATGGCACTTGATACTAATTGACTTAAATAAGACACTTATCAAAAAAATATGTAAACACTGAATTTAAAGAATTTACACTGTTTGTTTACAAATGTTCTAAGTCCACAAATATATTGTTGTCGCCTAAATGGTCCGAAGAAGTGAATGATCCAACGTTGATATATAAATAAGAATAGGTACCTTTAATTAATTAAATGTTAGAGCTCTTTAAAATATAGAAAAATAACTAGCTAGTTGAACTTTTGTTTGTTTTCATGAAATTCCTTAGGAGTACCCAGTCACCTGAAGTAAACAAAAAAATATAAACGCTGTTCTGATTGGCTGGAGTCGGGAATTCCCTACGTCACCGTTCTGTGTTCGTTGTTTCGTCCCAAATAAATTCGTACCATGAAAATACCATCCACACATAAAAATCCACACTGGCCACCAGTGTCGTATGGTCCTTTTTCAAATGTAGGAATGGTCTGTTTATGTCTGTAAGGACATAAGCATACGCCTTGATAAATAAATAAATAAATAAACAAGACAACAATTTCTGGCGCAAACCAATAGAAATATTTATATCAAAGTGCGCATGCGTGAGGTGGTTTTTCCGGGAAGTTTGTAAAAACTGAGGCCCGGCATGCAAATTATGTCAAATGAAATATGAGAAATTAGTTGTTATAATGAGGTGATGAAATGGAATGATATAGGAATGATATGGGATAATGGATTGTATATCGGACTGTAAACAGACAAATACAAGAGATATATATACAAATACAAGAACAAAATGATACATGAAAACGATATTCAAAAACACGAATATCGACCACATGACATTTAAAAAGAGTGACTTTGACATTTGCTATATTTATATCTCTTAATTGAGAAGCATTCACTACAGTTTTCCTACAATTATGAATAGCTGTGATTTTCCTATGGATTGGAAATTCACAAAAAAAAACGCGAAGAAGAAAGCAATGGATTTATGTAGGGAAATATAGTTCCTCTTCGGGGATGTACTGTGGCTTTCCATAGTATTTTGTGGTCTAAATACAAGTGCAAATGAAATTACTCAACTTAAGTGACGGAACTGTGGTTTCATTATAATGTATTGAACGTAACCATGTACAAAAAAATCGCTCAACATCTTTAGCTTTCAAAGAGAACATTATTATGTGATATACATGTATAGCTGTTTACACTTATTAACGCTCCATCAGTAAGTCAGAGTTAAATTAAATGTACTATGTATCACTAAATGTCTAATGTATAAATACCTCTGTAACTTAAAATTGTACTTTTATTTCATATACATAAACGGTAAATTTTCTTAGATGACGCTTTTGTGACGGTGATAATGTTTATGTATAACTCATAATCGTAGTTTTTTAAGCATACAATGCCTTGCACCAACAAAGGCCCAGTCAGGACTCACATTTTTTTACAAAATTTGAAATAAATTACAAATGAAGATTAAAAAGTCACAATTAAAATAGAGATAAACAGAATCCCTTAAGAAAGCCCAACACGGCAAAATTGACAATGTTGCAGGCTCGGTTTGATTGAGCCTGTTCATGGACGGTACTGGATAGTGCAAGTTACCGTCCACGCCCCCTAGCACCGGCTTAAGGAGAATTCAACATTATACATGAACTGGTACAATTTTGAATTTTGAAACATCCGCAGATGTGTTCATATGGCGGTTGTCATGGAACCTTCAATGTGACACGTAAGTGACATTCCATGAAAAGCGGCATATGGTCCCCAAGTAAAAAAATGCGTGTGCCCTAAACGAGAAAACAATGGGCGGAACTAAATAAAATTGAATTTTGAAAGGGGATCAGAGGTTATGAAGCCTGCATATCACAGATAATACGTCAAAAGAAAAATTTAAAAAGCAGGCAACATATCGTAAGGGTGATTAGACAGTATTCAAGTAGGAATACTGGAACCACCCAAATTGAAAAAAGCCAAATAGAAGAAACTAAAAATACCACATAACATGAATACACAACAATTATGTCGTGCTGAACGATCTTCAAGGATCGAAAATATAACATCTTTGATTAAATGTACGGGGCGACTTTTTACGGCCGCCACACGGCACAAATAACACTGATGTGACCATAAAATAAGCTTACCTTACAACTGAAATTTCATATCTTGCAGCAGTCGGCGTGACATAGAACGACACCCAAGATTTAGTCCACTACCTTGTAGCTCCAACTGGAGATTATAAAAGATAAAGAGTAATAATGACATGATTGTGATATATCAATGATATCTACCATGTGTTGCGGTTCAGATCTGAATATCCGTCCTGGAGGGACACCGCTCATTGGGCAGTAACGAGGCTTGCCGAGTTACCGCCCATGGGCTTGTTCCCGAGGGACGGATATTCCGTTCCGAACTGTAAACATATGTCAGATATTTTTTCTTGCATATTCTGCCATATTATTTCATTTTTAAATTGGTTTACCTCAACAAGATATTTGTTCATGGAAATTTATGTCCTTTCATCCATAACTATTTTCTTTCAATACCGTATGAATTTAAAACTTTAATAAAATGCGCTAAATTGACGTTGTTGTAAGGCAGGCGACTTATCTGGCCTCCTCAATGCCAGATGAAATTTCCAGCATGGATACAAGCAACGGAATAGCCAGTCTTAAATGCAAGAAAAATATACATATAACAAAAACAGAAACCCAAAACAAAAACACCGTAACATTTCTCCTTCAAGTTACTCGACCAAAAGTAAACACACATACACAAAAATATAAGTGCAGGACAAAGGATCGACATTTGATAATTATATAAGCTTAATCAGACCGCTAAAGGATTACAGTAAGGATTTTGACCGTTGTTTCTAATTTTTCATCTCCATTCTGTGCATTCAAAATAGCATTTTACACCACTTTAACGAAAAAGAGGACTCAAAGAAATGTTAATGTTTAATCTTATTCAATGTTTTCCAGGATAAAGTGTTCACGTTAATCTTTATTAACCCAAGAAACAGTATAGTTTACAGTAGCTTGTGTATCCGACAAGAATCTTAACACTTGCTTTACTTCCATCTTAAGCTTATAAATGAAAAAGAAAGAATGTATACTGTACCTGAATCATTGCTTCAATCTGACCGAAGTCCAACGGTTGTCTTCTTTTCAAACTTATCTCTTTAAGTGCCCTTCAGTTGACGAAAACTGAAACAAAATGTCGCAATATCTATACTGAAAATACATTTTATTTTTGTATTACGATAGAATTTCAAATTTGCCACAAGACATGATCGTTGAATATGTACGCAGAAGACAAACAAGTGGCGTACACATGCCAAATCTTATTTGGGTCCTTTCGGATGAAGCTCCCTGGGACAGACCTGGGGTAATCGTTAATCGCTATTTTTTATTGCATTATTACACTGTTACCATCATGTTATTGCTTACCTTGTCCAAAATTGGTTATATTCATTGTAATTAATAAATAACAACTTTAATTGTTCAGTAATTATGATTACAATTTGATTGACATTGATTACTATCAGATTTAACATGAAACAATCTAAAGGCCCATTGTGCCCTGTCGGACCGTATATGTCACGGAACGTGTGGTACATATTTGACACTGTCTTTACGTGCCATATACGTTTCTGCAATTTGGTAGTAAATGCCTGACCGTATATGTCACACACTTAACACAGTTAACTAACATTATCATCGTCGTTTTAAACTACCTTCATTAACGTTAATAAAACATCATCATCATCAACAACAACATCAACATTATCACCAATGACGCATCTTAAATCAGCATTGCTTATCATTTTACCAGTAACAAGACAACTGTGACCCTAGTAACATTGTAAACTGACCCCCATACATAATGATCCCCCGGTCAATATTTTATATAAAATTATGACCACCGGGGGTCATAACATTATGACTCGCCTATACGTAGAAAAATGACCCTCGCATAGAATAGTGACCCTCTGAAAATAACGACTCCCCCAACCTAAACTATTAGAGCCCTTATTGGACACTTTCAGAGAAACACTGTCAACATAATTATCCTCAGATGAGAAATATGGTAATGTCACTTGCCCGTGCGTGTGTCCGCGCGACCGTGAAACGATTCAACCGAATCTTTTCACTACTTTTGGAAGGAATTGTTTCAAACTCTTGCTACTATATTGACGCCTAGCCTTAGTCTGCATTTTCTACAAATGACAACGGCTAGGGACATTCGACTGCAGTCCTTGTTTGTTCTGATTAGCTCGACTATACGAAGTAAATGGGAGAGCTGTCCAACTCGCCCCGACGTGGGTATTAAAGTTTTTGTGCAGTAAAATATTTTTTCACTATAACTTTTCATTTCTTAAGATAACGACTTTATACTTCAAATCTATGAATCTTATCATTAACCACATCTTATGCGATAAGGTTCTTAGCTCTAGCACCAATATTTTCAGATTTATCTCCCCTTGAACTTGAAAAGTATTATGTTTTTACTGTTACTTCTTTATCAATAACGGGAATAACTTCACACTTCAAATATATGTTCCTTAACATTAACCACATCTTATGTAACAAGATTCGTAACACTAGCAAAAATATTGCAAGAATAATCTCCCCATGAACTTAGATTTTTTTACTTAACAAATGATATTTTTTACTTTAAACTTCAAATTCGTATTCCTTATCATCAACCACATCTTATGTGACAAGGTTCATAACAATTGAAGCAATATATTCAAATTTATCTCGCCTTAAACTTAAAATTGTCTTTAAGAAACGTTATAACCTTTATTTTTTTAAGGTATCTACTTCAAACTTCTCATTATTACCCACATGTTTTGTGACAAGGTTCATAACAGTAGCGTGAGTATTTTCATAATTATTCACCCTTGGACTTGGAATTTATATTAACATATGCTATTTTTTACTATAACTTCTTGTCATATGGATAAGAGTTATAAAACGCAAGCTACTGTATTCACATAATTATCTCCATTTCATTTTTGAACTTAGAATTCATTTGTAAAATGATTTTTAGTATTAACTTTGTTATTATAAATGGTATCTTCTATAGACTTAAGATAATTAATTATTCTTTGTCATTACTCAAATCATGCATGACAAGGATCATATCTCTAGCATCTTTTTTTCAAGAGCTATTTCCTCTTGAACTTATATTTTTACTTAAATGCTGGATACAAATCAGTGTAAAACTTCATGTTCTCAAGTAGCTCTATATTAATGCAATATTACATTCATTAAATTGAAACGTATCGAAGCACAACAACTAAATATGTGATTAAACGACTTTTCCGGGATCCGAAAATTTACGAAACGAACGCTATATCACTGCGCCATTACGCACTAAGCATATAATTGAGCAAGAGTGCAGCTTGTAGAAAATTCAGGTGATAAATGTTTGCTTAATATGCACGGTATATGTAAGCAGTCAATTAAGCTCTAAAATTAAGGTTTTTTTTTTCATTCAAAATAACTATTTACCTATCAAAAGATGATGGCCTATATTGCTGAATTGCCTAAATGAAGGCAAAATATGAAGAAAAAAAGACAAAAAATGATTGCTTTGCTCTGGGCTTTGAACTCATTCTTTACCGAAACTCTGTGTTCTCACTGAAAATGAACAGTTATTTAGATTAGTGAATTTGCATTAAGCACATTATACTTAAAATTTCATTTTTATTAGATGTTCGCTTATTCTGAACGGGACCTCTGAATTTAACCGTTGTTTTGTCAGCTGTCATCGAGGCAGTAGCAGCAGCAGCACCAGATCTACAACAGCAACAGGCACAACAACAACAACAACAACAACAACACGTATATGCATTTGTAATATGACGTTGACTTTACAGATTATGTAAGGTGGGGGTAAATATTTTATAGATAAAATAGAGGTCACTATTTTATATACATGTATAAGGGCGTCACTATTTTATAGAAGGGGGACACTATTTTATATAAAATAAAGACTGGGGTCATTATTTTATGGGGGTCATTTTACAACTTTACACCGGCATAGTCGAAAATATTTGCGAATTTTTTTTTGACATAGATATCTATTGGCTTGATGATAAAATATCGACAGATTTTACCCCCCCCCCCCCATGAGAGGAAAGGGGAAGTAATTGCGTTATTAAAATAAAAAACAACAAAACTTATATCATGTTATGTAAACATGTATATTAAATTACGTTTAAAACAGTTTATCCTCAGCACTATGATATTAACCTTTTCCCTTATATAAGCGTGTTTCGACGGCTTTTTGTCCCCCCCCCCCTTTTTGAGGCCTCAAACAGTGAAAAAATGCCCTATTTAGGCCCCCAACACTGTCTTTTGTTTGAGAAATGTTGTTAAAAAAAGTGACCATTTTTTCGGCGCCGTCCCCCATCCAAATATTACATCAGGGGGTTGCCAGAAGGGGGATGTGCCCCCTTCTGTTTGGGGGGTTTGAAGGGGGGCGGAGTCCCCCTCATCGCCAAGAAAATTTTGGACTAGTGAGAGGCTTAAAATGACCCCAGGTCGATCATAAGGTAACGTGTAACCAACGCTGAAAAGCCTTTGACTCTATCTCAATCCCTTGAGAAGTTGCAGCACTTTGAAATAAATTTTGATGGAAAAAATCGAGGCAAAAAAGTGATTTTTGGCAATTTTGAGATGTCCCCTCGTTGCCATGGTAACAGGAAATTTAAGACTGAGCATGTCGTTACAAAGGCAATGGTCCAGTCAACATTTGTGCCAAGTTTGATTAGTATTGAAGCATTTTTCATAGTTTCATAGCAGTTTGAACTTGTAACAGGAGGCTTTTCAGTGAAAATGGCCATTTTTCACAATATGCTCATGGGGGAAAGGGTTAAATAAGGTTGCTTTGGGGAAAAAATAACGTTCTAAAATGATCACTAACGACTTATAAATGAAACGTGACATTGTCTTTAAAGTTTGTTAACAGTAATAGAATATAAGTATTGAAAATGTATTGTTTATACATTTTGATCAATGTATCATGATAATGTTCTATATTTATGTACAAATCAATGTACAATATTGTTCTCTTCTGTTATGCTATTTAATTGATAACAGATGCAAATCTGAGTATTCAATCATAATCTTTTACAATAAAATCTGAAAGTAATTGTAATTAAGTAAATTACTGATCAATCCTTAGGTTTGGCACTGGAACCTTTGCTCGTATCATGGTGCCAAATTTACATTTTTGCAGTAATAATCTTCCATAGTAATACAATATTCTTTGCCCTCTAAATTCCCAATCGGTTCTGGTTATGGGCAAACATTTCTCACTTAAAGGCATACACATTCTAATAGTCTCGGGAAATAGAATTATCTTATCTATATGTATGAGCTCTTGATGTATCATTTTCTGGTTCGGTATTTTTGTACAATGCTGACATTCAATCTCTGGCACAGAATTTCACGACAAACTGAACAACAAGTAGTTCTCAAAACATTTTAAAACTAGCGATGTAAAAGAAAGAAATACTTTTATTTTGTTACAAGTATCCAACAAATTACAACGCATTCAAAGTTTAAAAGTAGCGTTGGCTTATAGAATTGACAATAAATGCACAATCACAAATTACGCGGATGAATATCATTTTAATCAATGAAAATGCTATTTAAAAATTAGCAATGTCGATAACCGAATACTTCATAGCGTAGTACACAAATAAATCTGACTGTCGAGTAGTGAAATATTTACATGTCGGACTGTTTTGGCGAGAAGATATTTACATCAGTGTTAAACAACAGGTTTATCGTGAACAAAATACATCAAAACTAATAACTTTAAAGATTACAAACCCGAAATGGAAATACTAAATTCAGAATTGTTTGATTTTATTCAGGCTTTCTTCGTGTAACTTCCCCCTGGTACAGGGGTGACGCGCTCGTTTAGGGTGTGAGAGGTCAGGGGTTCAAATCCAAGTCGAAGCAACTTTTTTTTTAAGTGTCTTTTTTAAGAAAGTAGACACGATATGCAATGATAACGTGTGGCTGTCATAAAAAATGAACATGAATTATTTTTTGATGCAACTCTAGTCATGCAAAATTGCATATGTATCAAAATCAAACTGTTATAGTTAAAAATCTAAACGCAGTCGCTGCATCTCGGTGCTCTATAAGATGAATTAATTTATAGTATATAAAAATAAACTTATGTCACAGGGTGAGAAAAATGTGCAGCCTGACCGGGACTCGAACCCGGGACCCTCGGAATACCATACCGCGGCTCTACCGACTGAGCTATCCGGCCGCTTACACATCTTCTCCCCTATATAGTGAACAGTTCTGAACCGTGACATACTCCCATGCTATATTGAAATTCGTCCTCGAATTTCACAGAGTTACAGAGCAATGTGAATTAAACTCTGACCTGTATTCAGTCACGGTCCCCCGTTGGGCGCCAAATGTCACAGGGTGAGAAAAATGTGCAGCTTGACCGGGACTCGAACCCGGGACCCTCGGAATACCGTTCCGGGACTCTACCGACTGAGCTATCCGGCCGCTTACACATCTTCTCCCCTAAATAGTGAACAGTTCTGAACCGTGACACTTATACAGACAGATGTACTGTACAGTACGAGATCAGAACATACAACAGAGCTTTCAGCCCTTTGATTTCTTTTCTTTTTCATTTTTTTATAATTTACTTTCTAATGCCTGAACGTATTGGATTTTTCATTTTTCCATATCCAAGCAAGATTAATTCGTGTTTGAAAAAAAAAAAAAAAAACACAAACAAACATGACAACTATACCAAAAGACCATTTTGTACCGTTCACATTCACGTATTTAAATACCTGTATGTTTTAATTGAGTTTGTACACCACACTTCCAGTGAAATTATATGTATGTATATAACTATGCATATAAAACAATTTTCAAACATCGAAGAATATGTAGAATATGCACTGCAAATATTTGTACATATTATATGTAATCATTACAATATATGCATTCATTTCATTTTGAAAAATTTGACTTAGACTTTATTGAAAATAATTTTTTATTACCTACCTTTATTTACATGAAATGTTAGATTCGGTAATATCTTTATTAATAATGCTTTTTGGAACTTAAAAAATTGTTAAATCTTAATTTGAGCATCATATTTATGATATAAAACTATAAAGAAAAATTGTGTTACAGATATATAGACATGGTGAATTGAGCACAGTGCACAAAGGTTTTTTTCTTAATACACAATACTTATTAAATAGTCTGTGATTAATAGTTTACCGGAGATCAAATCCCGTTTTAAGTCTCACTATATTTAAAATGTCTCGATACGAATAGCCTCTCACATAATACATAGTTATGCATTCATCTATTGTTGATAAAAAAATACAATGCGCATGTCCACCGGAAGGCGATGGCACGATGGTGAAAACGCGATGGTACGATGGTGAAAACACGATGGTACGATGGTGAAAACGCGATGGTACGATGGTGAAAACGTAATGGCACGATGGTGAGAACACGATGGCAAAAAGAAGTTTAAAAGAGTAAAAATGTGACCACCAGAGTGTTAACAAGGTTTTTCCATATTTGAGAAGTGTGACCTAGTTTGTGACCCCAGGTGACCTATATTCGAACTTGACCTAGAAATCATCAAAACAAACTATCAGACCAATTTCCAGAATATTTTGATAACAAGAGCCACCGCCAGAAGGGGACAACGCTCGACTTTTGACTTTTTCTAAAAGCAAACAAAGAAAGGTTTGAACAAATCTTAACGTTTCCTTTTTATAAATTTAATCGGTCTGTCTTGTCACAATAGTTTTGTTTATCTACTTTGTATATATAAATAAACTATATATATGAAAAGAAACACGCAATTCTATAAATAGAAACACGCAATTCTAAAAATAGTAACACGTAATTCTAAAAATAGGAACACGCAATTCTAAAAATAGAGACACGCAATTCTAAAAATAGAGACACGCAATTCTATAAATAGCAACACGCAATTCTATAAATAGAAAAACGCAATTCTAAAAATAGAAACATGCAATTCTAAAAATAGTAACACGCAATTCTACAAATAGTAACACGCAATTCTAAAAATAGAAACACGCAATTCTAAAAATAGAAACACAGAATTCTAAAATAGAAACACGCAATTTCTAAAAATAGTAACACGCAATTCTAAAAATAGTAACACGCAATTCTATAAATAGAAACACGCACGGAATTCTAAAAATAGTAACACGCAATTCTAAAAATAGTATCACACGCAATTCTATAAATAGTAACACGCAATTTTATAAATAGTAACATGTAATTCTATAAATAGAAACACTCAATTCTATAAATAGAAACACGCAATTCTAAAAAATGAACCACGTAATTCTTGAAATACGCAATTCTAAAAAATAAAACACGCAATTCTATAAAAACACGCAATTCTATAAACAGTAACAAGCAATTCTATAAATAGTAACACGCAATTCTATAAATAGTAACACTCAATTTAAAAATAGTGACACGCAATTCTAAAAATAGAAACACGCAATTCCAAAAAATAGTAACACGCAATTCTAAAAGTAGAAACACGCAATTTCTAAAAATAGAAACATGCAATTATAAATATAGAAACACGCAATTCTATAAATAGTAACACGCAATTCTATAAATAGTAACACGCAATTCTATAAATAGTAACACGCAATTCTAAAAATAGTGACACGCAATTCTAAAAAGAGAAACACGCAATTCCAAAAAATAGTAACACGCAATTCTAAAAGTAGAAACACGCAATTTCTAAAAATAGAAACACGCAATTCTAAATATAGAAACACGCAATTCTAAAAATAGTAACACGCAATTCTAAAAATAGTAACACGCAATTCTAAAAATAGAAACACGCAATTCTAAAAACAGAAACACGCAATTAAAAAAATAGTAACACGCACATCTAAAAATAGAAACATGCAATTCTAAAAATAGTAACAGACAATTCTAAAAATAGAAACACGCAATTCTAAAAATAGAAACACGCAATTCTAAAAATAGTAACACGCAATTCCTAAAATGGAAACACGCACGCAATTCTATAAATAGAAACAAGCAATTCTAAATATAGAAACACGAAATTCTAAAAATGGAAACACGCAATTCTAAAAATAGTAACAAGCAATTCTATAAATAGTAACACGCAATTCTAAAAGTAGAAACACGCACGCAATTCTAAAAATAGAAACACGCAATTCTAAAAATAGAAACACGCAATTCTAAAAATAGAAACACGCAATTCTAACTAAAACTATCTCTGAATGCGATTAATACCCCCACCAATGTCCTTGACAGAAGACGACTTGGAAAGGTGGTTAAGGGAATAACTTCAAGTGGCACAAATACATGAAAAAAAGATCTCTGGTGAAAAAAGACTCATTGTACAGGTAATAGTATAAATATATATTTTCAAATCATGTTCGAAACAGTTACAAATAACCTTTCATTTTCCCAATGTACTAACATTTTATAAGTCAATTTTTGACCTTCAAGTGTGGCCTTGACCTTAAGCTGGCACAAGGGTAAGATGGGTTTTGCACATCGCCCAGTTGGGGTGAACATTTGAGTAAAGTTTGAAGAAAATTCTTCCATTAGTATAGAACTTATAGAGCGGACACAACATATTGTCTACTATTGATTGTATGTAAATTTAAAGACTTAAAAAGGGGCATAACTTTGTCAAAATGCAATACAGAGTAATGAAACTTGACCTGCATATCTTATTTGTGACACCTCATATATTTTCTATGTTTAAAGCAAATACCTGTGCTAGTTTCAGAAATATTCAAGTACATGTTAAAATTTAAGAACATTTTCTATGTCAATTTTTGACCTTCAAGTGTGACCTTGACCTTTAGCCGGCACAAAGGTGATATGGATTCTGCACATAACCTTGTTGAGGTGAACATTTGAGTAAAGTTTGATGAAAACTCTTCCATTAGTATAAAATTTATAGAGCGGACATGACATATCGTCTAATAATTGATTGTTCGAAATTTGAAGACTTAAAAGGGGGCATAACTTTGTTAAAATGCAATACAGTTATGAAACTTGACCAGCATATCTTAATTGTGACACTTCATATATAATTTAAGTTTCAAGCAAATACCTTTTCTAGATTCAGAAATATTCAAATAAATAATAAAATTTAAGAATATTTTCTAAGTCAATTTTTGACCTTCAAGTGTGACCCTGACCTTTAGCCGGCAATAGGGTGACATGGGGTCTGCACATTACCTTGTTGAGGTGAACATTTGAGCCAAGATTGAAGAAAATCTTTCAATTAGTGTAGGACTTACAGAGCGGACACGACATTTTGTGTAATATTTGATTGTTTGATATTTGACCTTCAATTGTGAGCTTGACCTTTGGCTGACACATGGGCAACATGGGTTCTGCACATCCCCTTGTTGAGGTAAACATTTGAGCCAAGTTTGAAGAAAATTTTCGTGTCCGCTCTATAACTCCTATACCAATTGAAGGATTTTCTTCAAACTTGGCTCAAATGTATACCTCAACAAGGTAATGTGCAGACCCCATGTCATGTCATGTGGCCTAGTTTTTCATTCGACTTGACCTATGTTCGAACTAATCCGAGCAATCACCTAAACAAGCATCCTGACCAAGTTTTATGACACTTGAGTCGAAAATGTGACCACTAGAGTGTTCACAACGTTTTTACATATTTGGGTGATATGACTTAGTTTTTGACCCCAGGTGACCCATTTTCGAACTTGACCTAGAAATAATCAAAACAAACATTCAGACCAATTTCCAGGATATGGATCAAAACAGTAGCCAATAGAGTGTTAACAAGATATTTCTATTTTCAGCTCCTGTGACCTAGTTTTTCATCCGATTTGACCCATGTTCGAATTCATCTGAGCAATTACCTAGACAAGCATCCTGACCAAGTTTGATGACAATTGAGTAAAAAATGTGACCACCAGAGTGTAAACAAGGTTTTTCAACATTATGGCGGTGTGACCTTGTTTTTGCCCGCAGGTGACCAATATTCAAACATGACCTAGAAATCATCAAAACAAACATTCAGACCAATTTCCAGGATATTTGGATCAAAACAGTAGCCACAAGAGTGTTAACAAGATTTTTCTATTTTTAGCTTCTGTGACATAGTTTTTCGAGCAATAATTACCTAGACAAGCATCCTGACAAAGTTTGTTGGTGATTAAGTCAAAAATGTGACCTCTAGAGTGTTATCAAGGTGTGTTACCGAGATGACCCATGTTCGAACTCATCCGAGCTATTTCCTAGGCAAGCATCCTGACAAAGTTTGATGATGATTGAGGCAAAAATGTGACCACTAGAGTGTTAGCAAACAAATATGGACGACGACACCCGACAGACATTCAACGATCCTACAAGCTAACCCTGAGCTAGCTCTAAAAAGATACGGGAAGGTTGCGTCTTTTTTCGGCGCGTTTGATTGGTCAATTAATTTCCATGCAGTCGGCACTTCGATTAAGATCAAGGTCATTATATAACATTATTGTGTAACTCGCCGTGCCAGTTGGGAAGATCCAGTTTTGATAACTTCAAGAGCTTTTGACGAAAAAGTATTTTGGGAAATAAATTGAGAATTTTGAACGACGGGAAATTTGTCTTTCAATGATATAAATTTACCGTCTTTTGTGACGGCATTGGAGCTAGATATGCAGGATTTATCGTTGAAAATGTTGATACTCCGATTGTCCGCTGTTGGTCCGAATTTGAAAGACTATTAACTTACACGTTGCGGGAGCTAGAACCATGTTTACAAGACATAGCAGTTATTTAATGTTATTAAATGTGTAATGAACATAAAATAAATTTATAACCTAAATGGATTCCAAGAACCGAAAATTATGGTGGCTGATTAGGTATATTGCACGTTGCGTTGTCAATAGCGACAACGCAACTTATACCGTTATTGCCTTTTGGTATTGTCGCTAGCGACAACACGATAAAGCGCCAAATAGCGCGTTGTCGCACTGTCGTCCTGTTTCTGCCGAAGCACGCCAAACGGCGCGTTGTAATGCGGCGCCTTGTCTCTCTGTCGCTTGGCTTATAAGCCAATCCTTCGATTTGAACTGAGTCACAATATGACATCGCGACTACACGCCGCACGGCAACTCCCCATTTGGCGTACATCGTTAGTGACAGGACGACAAGGCAAAAGTCCGACAACGCGCCAACATTGGCTAGTTAGTGTTTACGTAAACTACAGAAAGAAAAATGCAAGTGTACAATGGTTCTACCCATATGGAAGTCTGCGCCATATTGGCCGTTGCTTTTTTCTGATGATGTTAAAAACATTAGATCAGTGAAAATGTTGTATTTCAACCAGGAAAACTTGCAAGTAGAGGTCGAGGCCGAAATGGAATTTTCGGTGGATGACCGATTCCCTTTTGCTTAATTGCTTTAAGATTTGTTTTATAAGACACATGTGTATTAAGGTTGTTTTGCTTTTTGCACGTACGAGTTTCAAAAATGGGTCAAAGACAGAAAAGGTCGGGTTGCATATTCATACAAAAGATCATGAGGCTGTGATGTTACTTAAATTTTGGACCACTGACCAATGATGTTGAAAATTTAACTAAGTTATTACATCGAAAGTAGATGAGCAACAGACCTGAAATGGAATCCCACAACATGGGACCACACGTCAATGCTGTGAACCACATATCAAGAGGCTGTGGTAAGTAGTTGCTGAGAAAACTGGTACGAAAATTTCCTACTAATTTGACCATAAATGTTGAAAATTTATCTAAGTCGGCAAACTGGAAGTGGATAAGCGACAGACCTGAAATCAAATCCCACACTATGGGACCATGTGTTAATGCTGTATAACAAATATCAAAAGGCTGTGATAAGTAGTTGCTGAAAAAACTGTTACGAAAATTTCCTACTATTGACCATTAATGTTAAAAATTTAACTAAGTCGCTAACAGGAAGTGGATGAGCGACAGACCTAAAATCGAATCCCACGTTATGGGGTCACATGTTAATGCTGTATGTCAAAGATCAAGAGGCTGTGATAAGTAGTTGCTTGGAAAATTGTTACGAAAATTTCCTTATATTGACCATTAATGTTGAAAATTTAACTAAGTCGGCAAACAGGAAGTGGATGAGCGACAGACCTGAAATCAAATTCCACAATATTGGACTACATGTTAATGCTGTATGCCAAATATCAAGAGGCTGTGATAAGTAGTTGCTGAGAAAACTGTTACGAAAATTTCCTAATATTGACCATTAATGTTGACAATTTAACTAAGTCGGCAAACAGGAAGTGGATGAGCGACAGACCTGAAATCAAATCCCACTGTATGAGACCACATGTTAATGCTGTATGCCATATATCAAGAGGCTGGGGTAAGTCGTTGCTGAGAAAACTGTTACGAAAATTTCCTACTATTGACCAATAATGTTGATAATCTAACTAAGTCGGCAAACAGGAAGTAGATGAAAGACAGACCTAAAATCGAATCCCGCGTTATTGGACCATATGTTAATGCTGTATGCCAAATATCAAGAGACTGTGATTAGTAGCTGCTGAGAAAACTGTTACGAAAGATTTTTCCCCGCCCGCCCGTCCGCCGCCCAACATTCACCATACTATAACCCAGGTTTGCACCTGTGCAACCCGGCCAAAAATAGAATTGACAGCAGAGTTGAATACAACATGAATATTTCGATGATCTCTCCTTTAAGATGGCAATTTTTTAACGCAATCGGAAAATAACAGTACTGTCACCAAGTTTTATTCTTATTTAAAGAAATGGGAACATCTCATTAGTTCAAATGGCGGATTATCTATTCCTGCATCTCCAATTCATATAACATTATATTTAACATACCTTATTGACAAACATTCGCCGAATTCTTTGCTTTGCAATACTGCGTATAGTACATGTATTAAATGGACCCATTCGTTAAAACATATTCGACCCAACAGACAATATGTTCGGGATTAACTTAATGGAATCTTCCAAACGAATACTCTCAAAGCCTGTTATCAAACAGAAGGGGATCACTTCAGAATAACCTAATGTGAATAATACAGGCACTGTAATGATTTGCTAGTCATTCGAGATTATTATAATTTTAATAGCTTACTTAGGTTTTATTTAGGTTTAATGAGTTAAGTTATTTGCATTGTATTGATATTCAGTTTAACGACAATCACTTTTCTTTGTATATGAGAACAAGATTGCATTTGTGAAAAATGTCATGCCACCGCATTAATACAACACTTATCTAATTCTTATTATCAGATTAGCTGTTAAATCTATTGTTATTCAAATAAAAGATCTGACTAGCAATATATCAATGCAGTTGAGTCTAGTGAATTGAGTGTTGAAGGTCATATTTCACACAGCCTAAATTTCATTACTACATCAAAAGACAACACAGTAAGACACTTTGTCAAAATCTTGGTCAGCTGATATCAAAGCTCACTTTACATCTTAATTTGTGCACATGGTTCAAATTTCATAGCTGTACATCAAAGGACATCAAAGTGGGTCACATCATCAAAATCTAGGTCACCTGATATCAAAGTTCAATTTTACAACTAAAACTGTGCACTTGGTCAAAATTTCATTGCTGTACATCAAAGGACAAGAACGTAGGTCACTGTCCCCTTGGGCAAGGCAAAATTTTGACCCAAGGGTTTAATTCAAAACAATCTTGATACAGGTCCACCAAACAACATTTCATGTCAAATATCTAAGCTGTAGCTTTCTCCAATTCACAAAACATTTGTTTTAGTTTCTGTTTTTACTTGGTGTATATAATGAGAATCAATGCCCCCGGGCAGAGCAAATTTTGACACCAGGGGAAAAATTTGAACAAGTTTGGTAGAGGACCTATAGATAATATTATATAGCAAACATCAAAGCTCTATGCCTTGTTCCTTCAGACAAGAATATTTTTTATTGTTTTACTATATGTACATAATGAAAATCAATGATCCCCTGGGCGGAGCCAATTTTGACCCCAGGGCTATAATTTGAACAATCTTGGTAGAGGTTCACTTCGCAAAGTCTCATGCCAAATATTTCACCTCTAGCTTTTGCCAATTCAAAGAAGAAGATTTTTCAAGTCTTAACTATATACAATTAAGGAAAACTATCGCCTCTGGGGCAGGGCAATATAATCACTAGGGGCATAATTAAAACAACTTTAGTAGAGGACCCATAGATGATATTATATACCAAATAAAAAAGCTCTAAGCCTTGTTCCTTCAGACAATAAGATTTTTTATTTTTTACAATATGTACATAGTGAAAATCAATGACCCCCGGGGTGGGGCCAATTTTGACCCCATGGTTATAATTTGTACAATCTTGCTAGAGGTTCACTACACAAGTTTTCATGCAAAATATATAACATTTAGCCTTTGTCAATTTAGAGAAGATGATTTTTTTAAGTTTTTACCATATACATATATGGAAAACCTATGACCCATCCCCCCGGGGCGGGGCTAATTTGACACTAGAGGTAAAATTTGAACAGCTTTGGTAGATTACCTATAGATGACATCATACAACAAATATTAAAGCTCTACCCTTGTACCTTCAGACAATACGATTTTTTTATTTTTTACTATATGTACATATGGAAAACCAATGACCCCCGGGGCGGGGCCGATTTTGACCCCAGGGCTATAATTTGAACAATCTTGGTAGACGTCTACCAGACAATGCCTTACGCAAAATATCTTAACTCTGGGCCTTTTGGGTCTTTACAAGAAGATTTTTTAGATTTATTATTATAATTCCTTTTGGTTGCCATGGCAACAAGACTACATGAATAGCTGTAAAGTCGGTGAACGTGCGTAAGCATGAAACTTACGACTATAAAATGCAATTACTTTTTTACTTTACTTACTTCTGCATGGAATTAAATTCTTTGAACAATTTTGGAAGCTCTACACCCAAGGATCAATCATGCCAAGTTTGGTTTAAATTGAAGAGTGGTTTTTCAGCTAAATATTTCACTATATAATCTATAGAACACACACGCGCACGCGCGCCCCAACACACACACACACACACACACACACACACACACACACACATATACACACACAGACAGGTGAATCGCTATAATTATGCAGATGCTGCGGTGGCATAAAAAGCAAGATTGACCAGTACCGACACGGAAATACAATCGTTATTTCGAAGGGTGTTCGGTAGCATGTCCGTATAACATGATTAAAAGATATTTTCAAATTACGGGTTTGTCCGTTTCGGATGACAGCATCATGTTTAAACTGTGGTTTAGATCAAAAGGGAAATGTAGTTTTATACAAGAAAACAAATCATCAAGTTATACGGAACGTCGGTGGTTCTACTCAGGTGCCCGTTCGTGCCTAAAATATTGAACGGAAGAGCACCTGAGGTCTTCCTCCACCAGTAAAGCTGGAACGTCGCGATATGACCTTTACTGTGTCGATGTGACGTAAAACCTAAAACAAACAAACAAAACAAAAACCAAGTTATACTAGGGCTAAAGAATGTTTGGTTTCTAGACTAAAAGAGGTTGTTCAACATCGCATTGAGATTCGAACATCGCTTTACATACTCTTCCCGTTGGTGGCGGCTAACGCTGGCGTTAATTACAGGTGCTGGAAGGGGCACGGTCGTTGGAAAGGAGAAACTATTAAGAACGGATATGATTCAGACTCCTTTGAGGGGAGATTGAATGTGTAAAATTCATTGGCGCTGTAGCAAGTAAATTTCTTGTTATATCTCAATATATATATAATTTCTAAATCGCACGTCTGGTATTGCATTTATGTTTTGTTATTTCTTTAAACGCAAGAACGTGAAGAAAGGCTGTCTTTTTTCACGCGTGTCGTTTGTAAATCGTGAATTATTTGTCTTTTCGTAACGTGTATAGTTTACAATGTAAAGTATTGGTCTGTACCAATACTTGTGCATGAGTTTTACGTGTTTGATAGTTTAGTATTTAAAGTTTTATGTGTATGAAATATTCATTCTACCAGACGATTTAATACAAGCAACATTTTCTAGTAAAGAAAATGGGGTGGAAATAAATGTATATGCACATAATGTATTTCAATTGCCGTAAAACATTAGCTAAAAATGTAAAAGTTAAAATTTGACTTTATACAAACATCAATCGTTATTGTATAATCATTAAGAAACATCTTTGTCTTTTTTGAAAATTTGTAGTAGGGTTTTAATAATATTTTAGAAACTTATGTTATTTGAAGACAAAATAAATATGAGTATAATTTTTCTTTTATATGTGTATAGGTTATAAGCACATATATGATGATATAATGTTGTTTAATTTAACTATTTTTATTATTCATACGTAAGAATGTTTACAATAATAATTACATAAATCTTTTTATGGTTTTTAATGGCAAGTTTGTCATAATGAATTGAATTTGCGATGTTGATAACTTTTTATCCAAAAGGAATGAGGCCCGACATTCAAGCGATCTGACATTTGACAAACGAGCACAGGTTTTCCAGAGAAATTTCATCTAAAATTTAAAATGTTTTTGATCTCTGTTGTTTTTTCTGGGCGAGTCGCTTCGCATACTTAATATTTGGTCTTTCCTTTCCGGCCTAATTAATTTTCAAACGGTAATCACAGACTTGTCTTTGTGTTTCTCAAAAAAACAACAAAAAAAAACAAACAAAAACAAAAAACATCAGAGCCATGATGGCCCTGAGTCGCTCACCAGAAACAACTGTTTTTCTGTGTAAGACTTTAAAAGGCAAGTCCAGCTCAACTTAAACTTGCCCCTCTAAGTACATACTTTCACAACACTGACTTTTTTTGTGTTTGTGTAGTGTTTGTTTCTTCATATTAAACAATAGGGTAACTAAGATGGCCGTAGATCACTCATCTGACCCTTTGTTTCATTTTTCACTATATAAATTGAATTATTTTGTCCTGATATATTGAAAATGCTTTGCTAAAAATATATTTGTTACAAGTGTGTTCCAATGAGACTATGTAGAATAAATGCAGAATAAATGACCCTTACAACAGGGTTAATTTTGATGGGACATTTTTATAACTACTGTGAATGAATACAAAAAATGTTACATGCAAAGTATGTAAGGTGTAGATGTTTGACGTTTACAGTTTTTGACGTTTTTTAATATTCTTTTTGGTAACACAACTGTACCTCAAAAAATGACAATAGGTCAAACAATGTATAAAATATCAAGAAATGGCCAGCTGATATCGAAATTCAATTCAGCATCAGAAAATACACCCCTTGTGCAAATTTCAAGCCTGTATGTCAAAAAACAAGAAAGTAGGTCAAATAATATAAAAATATCCAAAGTAGGTAAAATAGTATCAAAATTTAATTCAACTTGGACATTCATGGTCCAAATTTCAAACAAAAATGTAGGTCAAGCGATATCAAATATATCAAAAGTAGGTCAGCTGATATCAAAATTGGATTCCGCATCAGAAATTACACCCCTTGTACAAATTTAAAGTCTGTATGTCAAGAAAAAAGAAAGTAGGTCACGTGGTATCAAAAGTATCAGAAGCAGGTCAGTTGTTTTCAAAAATCAATTTTGCATAAAAAATTACATCCTTAATCCAAATTCCAAGTCTCACTGTCTGTATGTAAAAAAAACAAGAAAATAAAATGATATCAAAAATATCAAAAGAAGATCAGATTATATAAACATTTGGTTCTACGTCACAAATTACACCCTTGGTCAAAATTCTATGTCTGTATGATAAAATGCAAGACAACAGATCAACTGATATTAACAATATCAAAAGTGGGTCAGCTGATATCAAGATTCAATATGGCATCAGAAATTACAACCATTGTCCAACTTTCAAGTCTGTACGTCGGAAATCAAGAAAGATGGTCAAGTGATATCAAAAGTAGATCAGTTAATATCAAAATTTAATTCGGAATCAGAATTTACACCCCTGCTCCAAATATAAAATCTGAATGTCAGAAAAAACAAAAAAACAACAACAGGCAAGTAGGTCAAATGGTATCAAAGATTTCAAAAGAAGGTCAGCTGATATCAAAATTAAATTAACTACAAAAATTACACCCCTTTTCCAAATGTAAAGTAAGTACATAAAAAAATAGGAAACTAGGTCAAGCGAAATCATTAAAATCAAAAGAAATCTTATATCTTATTCAATTAGCATCAAAAATTACATTCCTGGTCCAAATTTCAAGTATGTACATCAAAAAGAAAAGGGATCAAAACATCCATAACAGCTCAATTGATACAAAAATTCAATTATGCACATGAAACATCAGGTTCAACAGTGTGTCCCAAAAATGTTTTGAAATTTGCTTTCTCCAAGTTTGAATCCAATTCAAACAAATTTCAATAAAAATTGTGTATACAAACTCATCTTTGTTAGTAAGGTACAGACAACAAATGTAATTCTTTAGGCCTAATTTTATTTCCTGGGTAAACATTCTATTCTATGACCTACAAATGACCCTTTATGATGCAATGTATGTCAAAATTCTAGAGCTGAATGTCCTAGCCTCGGGCATTTTAGCTTTAGCGGCCTCTCAAATCGGTCTATCAATTTTAGTATGAGCAAATTTGATAAAAGACTACAAAAGCATGCTACAGACAAAGTTTGGAAATCATCCATCATTTACTTCAGTACAAAATGATGTTTAAAGATTTTTCTATTTTTAGCCTTAGATGCCCCTAAAAGGGGCAATACAAACTAATATGAGCAAATTTGATAAAAGACAACCTAAGAATGCTACAGACAGGGATACGTGGTCATCCATCTATTACTTCAGTTCAAAAAGATGTTTAAATGTTTTTCTATGTTATGCTAAGGGGCCCTTTTTTGACACCCATACAGGACCAAACAACTTTACTTGATTAAAGGTTACCTAAGAAGACAAAGTTTGGTGATCATCCACCTATGAGATCGGTAGAAGAAGACAATTAAAGTTGTTTCTATTTTTAGCTCTAGAGACCCCTCAAAGAGGCCAATCAAATTGATATGAGCAAACTTGATAAAAGACTACCTAAGAATGCTACTGACAAAGTTTGGTGATCATCCATCCATGAGTAATGTAGAAGTAGATGTTTAAAGGTATTTCTATTTCTAGCTTTAGTGGCCCCTAAAAGGGCCAATCAAATTAATATGAGCAAACTTGATAAAACACTACCTACGAATGCTACAGACAAAGTGTGGTGATCATCCATCAGTTAGTTCTGTAGAAGACGATGTCTAAAGATTTTTTCTATTTTTAGCTCTAGAGACCCCTAAAAGAGGCCAATCAAATTAAAATGAGCAAATTTGATAAAACACTACCTAAATTCAGACAAATTCTGGTGATCATCCATCATTTAATTTAGAAGAAGAAGATGTTTAAATGTTTTTTGTTTCTATTCCTTAGTCTGTTGACCCATTAAAGGGGCCATTTGAAATGACATAAGCAAATTAAGTGTGACTGTCACAAGGATGCTACAGGCCAAATTTTAGGTAAATCAGTTTCAGAGAAGACGATGATTGTTGACGCATGACGACGGACGACGGAGCATCCCCCAATTGATACTTATAGCTCACCCTGAAATTTCGGTTCTGGTGAGCTAAAAACTGAAAAGTATACATTTACTTGAAATCTCGTGGATATTTTGTTATATTATTTTTTGCAAAATCAAAGCTGCTTTACTTCATGAACTGCTGTTGTCTTTGTTATACCGTTTTATTCCTCTCTGCAAAATGAATCACAGGTCTATTCTAAATCGGACGTCTGGTTTTGCATTAATGTTTTTATAAATTCTTTAAACGAAAGAAAGTGAATAAAAGACTTGAAATTTACACAAATATTACTCTGTAAAATATAAAAAAAAACATTTTTATTATCTATGTTAAACTTTATGATATGATATGTACAAATGGTAAATGCTGACAAAGAAGGAACAATGCGTATTTACGGACATATCTCGATAAAACAAAGGAAACATCTTCATCAACAGAAAAACAGTATAGGCAGTACATGTACGACTGACTTTAAACGAAAGAAAGTGAATAAAAGACTTGAAATTTACACAAACATTACACTGTAAAATATAAAAACATTTTAATATCTACTGGTCGGAGACCATCAACCGGACACTTTTGGAACATTTTTCCATACAGATTTCATAATTTTTAATCTAGAGACGAAAAAATTTGACACAGTTCAGCTAGGTTCTTCTCCTAACTAACAAACTAGTTTGTTTATTTCTGATTGTATTGACACTATATATCTGAGACTCGACAAGGAGGGTATCAAAATTACCAAAATTGTCTACACTACAGTACCATATGTCCGGACAGATATGTACATGATGTGATTTAATTCAGATAAAAGCTTGGGTATTTTGATTTTTGATTTGTAACATGATGTACAATATGTCAGCAACAAATGCTGAAGTTTTGGATATTCTATTATTCACCCTGCAAATGATTTGAGCTGGTAAATGAGGTCAGGCATTGCTTTCTTGGCCCCCGAATTTCAATGGTAACATTCTTGAAATAGACAATAAAATATTACCATTTACGGAGGTTGAAATAAATTTATTTACTTAATTTTAAAAGAAACATGCACTTATTGTTGATAAAAAAGAGACTGACATCCACTGAACAAAGAAAATACTAAATTAAGCATTTTCGGGGCCGTCCGGGTTTGGTGGTTGTCCGGTTTTGGTGGTCTCCAACCAGTATGTTAAACTTTATGATATGATATGCACAAATGGTAAATGCTGACAAAGAAGGAACAACGCGTATTTACGGACATATCTCGACAAAACAAAGGAAACATCTTCATCAACAGAAAAAACAGTATAGGCAGTACGACTGACTTTAAACGAAAGAAAGTGAATAAAAGACTTGAAATTTACACAAATATTACACTGTAAAATATAAAAACATTTTTATTATCTATGTTAAACTTTATGATATGATATGCACAAATGGTAAATGTGACAAAGAAGGAACAATGCGTATTTACGGACATATCTCGATAAAACAAAGGAAACATCTTCATCAACAGAAAAACAGTATAGGCAGTACGACTGACACAGCAAGTGAAAACTACTAGTCGATTCATTGAGTATTAACGATCATGAAATAAAATATATTAAAGATTGTTTGAAAGGTATCCTAAAACGAGTTGTAGTACCAATATCTCAAATTAATTCTTGTAAGTAAATTTAAAAACTGTGTATCTTCATAACGTGGTGTCGATTAGGAATCGAAATAGAAACCTTCAAATCCATAGCCAGGCATCTATAGCAAACCATCACACCTCTCTGACGTGTTAAATTAATATACCGATATATTTGTAAGATATCAGTGTTTATATTATGCCCTTTACGAAAGTTAAAGCAGTACCTGGTCAATATTGTCGGATAATATTTAAATACAGCCATGTGTTTGTTTACCGACTATTGTTACGAGATTGGCTTGTCTATACAATGTATGAACATGGATTTTACAGTATATGATAGCAAAATTGAAAAAGCCTATTTAGGGTGCCAATGTTAACAGACGACCACTTCGTTGGTTGGTTTTTCTGGTCCGTTTGCCATGAAAAGGAAAGAATGAATCGACTCCTCATTTTTATTCTCATCTGATCCTTTTTTCGTTGGTTTCTTCTTTTTCATTCTGAAAGAAAAAAACAAACAAACAAATACAAGAGGGCCATGATGGCCCTGAGGTCGCTCACCTGTATATAGGCCCCCCAACCCCCACCCCCCCCCCAACGTTGCAGGGCCAATTTAACCCAAGGGCTTTTATTTGCACAAACTCGGTAGACACCCATAAGAAGATGTTTCATGCTAAACATCTTAGCTTTAGCTCATTGGGCTTTATTGAAAGAAGATTTTTTTAAAGTTTTTACTATACACATATAGTTAAAAACAATGACACCCCTGGGGCCGGGCCAGTTTTGACCCCAGGGCTTTTATTTGAACAAACTTTGTAGACACTTACTAGAAGATGTTTCATGCTTAATATCTAAACTCTAGCTATTTGGGTTTTTTCAAAGAAGATGTCTAAGTTTTTGCTATACACATATAAAGAAAATCAATGACCCCCGGGGCGGGGCCAATTTTGACCCCAGGTCTTTTATTTGAACAAACTTTGTAGACACTCACTAAAAGATGTTTCATGCTTAATATCTTAACTCTAGATATTTGGGTTTTTTCAAAGAAGATTTTTTAAGTTTTTGCTATACACATATAAGGAAAATCAATGACCCCCGGGGCGGTGCCAATTTTGACCCCAGGGCTTTTATTTGAACAAACTTGGTAGACACCTATTAGAACATGTTTGATGCTAAATATCTTAGCCATAGCTCTTTGAGTTCTTTAAAAGAAGATTTTTTAAGTTTTTACTATATGCATATAGGGAAAAATCAATGACCCCCCGGGGCGGGGCCAATTTTGACCCCGGGGATTTTATTTGAACAAACTTGGTAGACACTTATTAGAACATGTTTCATGCTAAATATCTTAGCTCTAACTCTTTTGGTTCTTTAAAGGAAGATTTTTTAAGTTTTTTCTATATGCATATAGAGAAAATCAATGACCCCCTGGGGCGGGGCCAATTTTGACCCCAGGGCTTTTATTTGAACAAACTTGGTAGACACCTATTAGAACATGTTTGATGCTCAATATCTTAGCCATAGCTCTTTGAGTTCTTTAAAAGAAGATTTTTTAAGTTTTTACTATATGCATATAGGGAAAATCAATGACCCCCGGGGCGGGGCCAATTTTGACCCCAGGGCTTTTATTTGAACAAACTTGGTAGACACCTATTAGAACATGTTTGATGCTCAATATCTTAGCAATAGCTCTTTGAGTTCTTTAAAAGAAGATTTTTTAAGTTTTTACTATATGCATATAGGGAAAATCAATGACCCCCCGGGGCGGGGCCAATTTTGACCCCAGGGCTTTTATTTGAACAAACTTGGTAGACACCCATTAGAACATGTTTCATGCTAAATATCTTAGCTCTAGCTCTTTGGGTTCTTTAAAAGAAGATTTTTTAAGTTTTTACTATATGCATATAGGGAAAATCAATGACCCCCCGGGGCGCGGCCAATTTTGACCCCAGGTCTTTTATTTGAACAAACTTGGTAGACACCTGTTAGAACATGTTTCATGCTCAATATCTTAGCCATAGCTCTTTGAGTTCTTTAAAAGAAGATTTTTTAAGTTTTTACTATATGCATATAGGGAAAATCAATGACCCGCCGGGGCGGGGCCAATTTTGACCCCAGGGCTTTTATTTAAACAAACTTGGTAGACACTCACTAGAAGATGTTTCATGCCAAATATCTAAGCTCTAGCTCTTATGGTTTTTTAAAAGAAGATATTTAAAGTTTTTTCTTTCGGTTGCCATGGCAACCAGAGTTCTGCATGGAATTAAATTCTTTGAAAATTTTTTAAAGGTGACCACCAAAGGAACGTTCCTGTGAAGTTTGGATGAAATTGGCTCAGTGGTTTATGAGGAGATGTCATTTAAAGTAAAAGTTTACGGACGGACGACGGACGGACGCCGGACGAAAAGCGATCACAAAAGCTCACCCTGTCACTTTGTGACAGGTGAGCTAAAAACACGAGGGCCATGATGACCATGAGTCGCTCACAAGAAACAACTGCTTTTTGTATTGGAAATTATTTTTCAAATGAACTTGCTGAAAGGCAAGTTTAGCTCTTTCGGCAAGTACAGCTTAACTTTAACTTGCCCCTCCAGTAAAATACTTTCACAACACCGATTGTTTTTTTTTCTCTTCATAATAAACAATAGGGTCACTAAGATTGCCTGAGATCATTCATCTGGCCCATCATTTCTTTATTCACTATATAAATTGAAATATTTTGCCCTAATACTTTGAAAAGGCTTTGTCAAAAATTCTATGTTGCAAGTGTGTACCTATGAGAATAAATGACCACGAGAGCAGGGGTAATTTTGATGCGACATTTTTTTATAACTTTTGTGAATCAATACACAAAATGTCACATGCAACATATGTAAGGTGAAGATGTTTGAAGTTTACAGTTTGGGACAAGAATTTTTTTTATATATTATATATGGTAACATAGCTGTACCTCAAACAAAGAGACAAAAGGTCAAATAATAAAAATATCAAAAGTAGGCCAGCTGATATAAAAAAAACAACGCAGCATCAGAAATTACACCTTTGGTCCAAATTTCATGTCTGTACGGCAAAAAGCAAGAAAGTAGGTCAAATTATATCAAGACTAGAAATGCGTCCATACGATACGGGTGCCCCCCCCCCCCAACAAACTCCACTGTTTTTCAATCTTATGACTCTATGTCAAATTTTGTACGGGCTACATTTGCCATAATGTGAAAAATAAAAATATTTTACTTAGTAAAGGAAAGAACTTTAAAAATATTGAATATATCCACAAGCGAAACCCAAGGTGCGTAAGTACACATGCTGATAAACATTCTTGTAAACTTTCAAGTCACATGTCAAATACTTTTTGAGCTATGCCTGAAAAAGTTGAAAACTGCAAATTTGTACTAAGCCAGGGGCAATAACTCCAACAAAACTGAATAAATCCACATGGAAAATCACAGCATTGTTGATCATTATTCCTGCAAAGGTGATTGATTCTAATTCAAGCACTCAAGGAACAAAGAACACTGTATAATGAAATGTTTTTAATAAGCCAAGGGCAATAACTCCACAAATACTTGATAAATCCACAAGCGAAATCCAAGGTGAACAACTACATATGCTGACCAAGAGTCCTGTTAAGTTTCGTGACTGTAGGTTAAATATATTTTAGGTACGTACATCAGATTGAAAATTGTAAATTTTCAATAAGTCAAAGGCAATTACTCTGACAAAACATCATTCACAAACTAACGCCCAGCTGCAAGACTTCACATGTTGATCAACATCCTTGTACCTTTTGAGCAACATGTCACACAAACTGAAAAGTGCAAATTTTTACTAAGTCAACGACAAAAACTCTACAAATACTAAATAAATCGAAACGCAAATACCCAGGTGCACAACTAAACATGCTAATCAACATTCGTGTAAAGTTTTATGACCCTAATTCAAATACTTTTTGAGCTTCTTGCCACAAAAATGAAAATCTTTATTAAATAAAGGGCAATAACTCTGACAAACAATATAAATCCACAAGCGAAACACCAGGTGCACAACTTCACATGCTTAGCAACAATCCTGTAAGGTTTCATGACTCTAGGGTCAAATACTTTTTAAGTAACGTGCGACACAAGTTGAAAACTGTACATTTTAACTTAGTCAATGGTAATACTTCTAAAATACTAAATATATCCACACAACAATACCCCGGTGCACAACTACACATGATGATCAACATTCCTGTACAGTTTCTTGACTCTAGGTCAAATATGTTTTGAGCTACGTACGACATAAAAATGAAAACGGATGGAGGGAAGAGGACGGACAGACAAGGGTAAATATAAATGCCCCCCCCCCCCCATCGGTAATAGGTCAGTTGCTATTAAAATTCAATTCAGCATAAAAAATAACACAACTGGTCAAAATTTAAAGTCACATTCAATGCAGTAGGTTACCTTGTATAAAAAAAAATCAGAAGTAGGTCAGCTGCTATCTAAATTCAAGTTGGCATCAGAAATGGCACCCATGGTTCAAATTTCAAGTCTGTATGTAAACTAGAGGACCATGATGACCCTGAGTCGCTCACCAGAAACAAATGCTTTTCCGGGTTGTCAATATTTTCTTATATTAAATTTGAGCATAGAATATGTTTAAAAAATAAGTTGAAGAAATCCCATGACCTGGGGCATTTAAGCTTTAGCTGTAACGGGGCCAATCAAACTAATATGAACAAACTTGATAAAAGACTTCCTAAGAATGCTACAAAGTTAAGTGATCATCTATCAATTATTTCAGTGAGAAATGATGTTCAAAGGTGTTTCACTTTTTGGCTTAAGTGGCCCATAAAAATTGCTAATCAAATTAATATAAGCGAACTTGATAAAAGAGTACCTACGAATGCTACAGACAAAGTTTGGTGTTCATCCATCAATTAGTGCTATAGAAATAGACAGTAAAAGGTTTTTCTATTTTTAACTTGAGCGGCCCCTTAAAGGGGCCAATCATATTAATATTAACAAACTTGATAAAAGGCTACCCAAGAATGCTTCCGACAAAATTAGGTGATCATCCATCAATTAGTTCTGTAGTAATAGACGTTTAAATGTATTTCTATTTTTAGCTTTAGCGGCCCCTAAAAGGGGCTAATCAAATTTATATGACTTCCATTTTAGTTAGTTCCGCCCATTGTTTTCTCGTTTAGGGCACACGCTTTTTATTACTTGGGGACCATACGCCGCTTTTCATGGAATGGCACGGAAGTGTCACATTGAAGGTTCCATGATAACCGCCGTATGAACACATCTGCGGATGTTTCTAAATTCAAAATTTTACTATTACACGTTTAAATGTTGAATTCTGCTTAAGCCGGTGCTAGGGGGCGTGGACGGTAACTTGCACTTTCCAGTACCGTCCATGAACAGGCTCAATCAAACCGAGCCTGCAACATTTTCAATTTTGCCGTGTTGGGCTTTCTTTAGGGATTCTGTATTCATCTATTTTACCTTGATAAACGACTACCCAAGAATGCCACAGACAAAATTTGATTATCATCCATCAATAAGTTCTGTAGAAATAGACGTTTAAAGGTATTTCTATTTTTGTTTTAAGGTCTAAAAGGGGCCAATTAAAAAAATATGAGCAAACTTGATAAAAGACTACAAAAAATGCTCAAAAAGTTTGATGATCATCAATCAATTAGTTCTGTAGAAGATGTCTAAAGAATTTTCAATTATTAGCTCTTGAGACCCCTTAAAGGGGCCAATCAAATTAATATGAGCAAACTTGATAAAAGACTACCTAAGAATGCTACAGACAAAATTTGGTGAACATCCACCAATTAGTTATGTAGAAATAGAAGTTAAAAGGCATTTCTATTTTTAGCTTTTGCGGCCCCTAAAAGGGGCCAATCAAATTAATATCAGAAAACTCGATATAAGACTACCTAAGAATGCTTCGGACAAAGTTTGGTGATCATCCATCTACTAGTTCTGAAGAAGAAGACGTTGAAATGTGTTTCTATTTTTAGCCCTAGAGACCCCTAAAAGGGGCCAATCAAATAAATATGAGCATACTTGATAAAATACTACCTACGAATGCTACAGACAGATTGGTGATCTTTCATCAAATATTTCTGTTGAACTGGACATTTAAAGTTTTTTTCTATATTTAGCTTTAGCGACCCCTAAAAGGGGCCAATCAAATTAATATGAGCAAATTTGATAAAAAAAATTTCTAAAGAATGCTACATACAAAATTTGGTGATAATCCGTCCATTAGTTCTGTAGAAGAAGATGTTTAAAAGTTTTTTAAATTTTTAACACTAGAGACCACTAAAAGGGGCCAATCACTTCAATATGATCAAACGTGATAAAAGACGACCCAAGAATGCTACAAACAAAGTTTAGTGATCATCCATCAATTAGTTCTGTAGTAGAAGATGTTTAAAGGTTTTTCTATCTTTAGCTCTGTTGACCCCTAAAAGGGGCCAATCAAATTAATATGAGTAAACTTGATAAAATACTTCTATAGAATGCTACATACAAAGTTTATTGATAATTCATTTATTAGTTCTGTAGAAGAAAATATTTAAAGGTTTTTCAATTTTTAGCCCTACAGACCCCTAACAGGGGTCAATCACTTCAATATGAGCAAACTTGACAAAAGACTATCCAAGAATGCTACAGGCAAAGTTTAGTGATCATCCATCAATTAGTTCTGTATTAGAAGATGTTTAAAGGTTTTTCTATCTTTAGATGTTGACCCCTAAAAGGGGCCAATTGCAATGACATGAGCAAATTCAAGCGTGATTTTCACAAGGATGCTACAGACCAAATTTAAAGTAAATCTGCCCGCCAGTTTCAGAGAAGAAGACGATTGTTGACGCATGACGCCAGAGCATCCCCCTTTGATACTAACAGCTCACCCTGAATTTTCGGTTCTAGTGAGCTAAAAAACAAGAAAGCAGGTCAAATGGTGTCAATATTATCAAAAGTAGGTTAGCTGATATCACTTTTCATTTCAACATCAAAAATTACACCCTTAGTTCAAATGTCAAGTCTGTATGTCAAAAAACAAGGAAGTTGGTAAAATGATATGAAAAATATCAAAAAGATAATATTTTATCAATTTAAATTAGATTTGTCATCTGAAATTACACCCATAGTCCACACTCCATGTCTGCACGACAAAAAGCAAGCAAGAAGGCCAACCGATATCAAATATATCAGCTGATATCAAAATTCAATATGGCATCAGAAATTACATCTATGGTCCAAATTTCAAGTCTGTACATCAAACAAGATATGTTGAACGATATGCCCACCTTCTAGAACTTGACTCAAATAACTGGCAATTTTGTTATAAAAACCTGTCATAAATGGGTACATTGAAGTGTTCAATTATGGAAAAAATGAAAAAAAATGAAGACTTTGTGATAAATAGTTTTCAAGATAATGAGACATTTAAATCCCCCGTGTCCTAGACCTTTGAACAAGTGACCCAAAATCAATACAGGTCATCTAATAGTTATGACCAAAAGAATTATGAAGATTTTGTGATAAATAGCTTTCAAGATAATGAGCGGATACCATACTAACATGTATGCACTCTTGACCTTTGACCTAGCGACCCATAAATCAATAGGGGCCACTTACTTGTTATGACCAATCAGTATGTGAAATTTGAAGAGTTTGTGATAAATAGTTTTCAAGATAATAAGCGGACACCATTCTGACATTTAAGGCCTCTGTGACCTTTGATCTAGTGACCCCAAAACAATACAGGTCATCTGTTGGTTATGACCAATCACTATGTGAAATATGAAGACTTTGTGATAATTATCTTTAAAGATAATGAGCTAAAATCATACTACCATTCAAAGACCCTGTGACTTTGACCTCGTGACCCAAAAAGCAATAGGGGTCATCTTCTAGTTGAAATTGGACATGTGGTTTTCCACAGTAAGAGTTTTTAAGTTCACTGTATAATCTATATAACACACCCACACACAGGTGAATCGCTATGCGGTGACATAAAAAGAGAAGGAACTGTCGACCTCTATCCCCTGTGGCGGGGCCAATTTTGACCCTAAGGGTTTTATTTTCACAAAATAAGTAGACATACACTTTAACATATTTCAAACCAAATATATAAGCTCTACCTCTTTTGCATTTTAACAAGAAGATTTTTTAAAAATTTTTACTATATCGATGGCTTAAGGGCGTAACTACATTTTTTTCTAAAAATGGTTTTATATCACTTTTGATATCATTTTAGTCTAACACATTTACTCTGAAAGTTTAAACAAAGAATACTATTTATTTGTATCTACTTTTTGAAAATGCTATAAGGGCCTATCTCAAAGTGACTTATGTTTTTTATGCAATAAGGGAGTTACTTGACTTACGTCCTTATTGAATATATATAAACCATCTAAGAGTTTAACTTCTTTTCTGCAACATAGACATAGGTATATTAAACAAGAGGGCCATGATGGCCATGAAGTCGCTCACCTGTATATAGGCCCCCGGAGCGGGGCCAGTTTAAACCCCAGGGCTTTTATTTGAACAAACTTGGTATACACCTATTAGAAGATATTTCATGCTTAACATCTAAGGTCTAGCTGGTCAAGTTTTTTTATATACACATATAGTTAAAAACAATGACACAACTGGGGCAGGGCCAGTTTTGACCCCAGGGCTTTTTTCAACAATCTTTGTAGACACTTACTAGAAAATATTTCAGGCTTAATATCTAAACTCTAGTTATTCGGGTTTTTTCAAAGAAGACTTTTAAGCTTTTGCTATACACATATAAGGAATATCAATGTCAGCCCGAGCGGGGCCAATTTTGACACCAGGGCTTTTATTTGAACAATCTTTGTAGACACTTACTAGAAAATGTTTCATGCTTAATATCTAAACTCTAGCTACTCGGGTTTTTTCAAAAAAGACTTTTAAGTTTTTGCTATACACATATAAGGAAAATCAATGTCAGCCCGAGCGGGGCCAATTTTGATCCCAGGGCTTTTATTTGAACAAACTTGGTAGACATCTATAAGAACATGTTTCATGCCAAATATCTAAGCTCTAGCTCTTTGGGTTTTTTAAAGAAAATTTTTTAAGTTTTTACTTTATGCATATAGGGAAAATCAATGACCCCCCCCCTGGGGCGGGGCCAATTTTGACCCAAGGGCTTTCATTTGAACAATATTGGTAGACACTCATTAGAAGATGTTTCATGCTTAACATCTTAACTATAGCTCTTTAGGGTCTTTAAAAGAAGAATTTTTTAAGTTTTTACTATATGCATATAGGGAAAATCAATGACCCCCTGGGGCGGGGCCAATTTTGACCCCAGGGCTTTAGTTGAACAAACTTGGTAGACTCCCATTAGATGATGTTTCATGCTACATATCTTAGCTCTAGCTCTTTGGGTTCTTTAAGAGAATTTTTTTTAAAGTTTTTACTATATGCATATAGGGAAAATCAATGACCCCCTGGGGCGGGGCCAATTTTGACCCCAGGGCTTTTATTTGAAAAAACTTGGTAGACATCAATTAGAACATGTTTCATGCCAAATATCTAAGCTCTAGCTCTTTGGGTTTTTTAGAAGAAGATTTTTTAAGTTTTTACTATATGCATATAGGGAAAATCAATGACCCCCTGGGGTGGGGCCAATTGACCCCAGGGCTTTTATTTGAACAAACTTGGTAGACACCTATTAGAAGATGTTTCATGCTAAATATCTTAGCTCTAGCTCTTTGGGTTATTTAAAAGAATTTTTTTTAAGCTTTTACTATATGCATATAGGGAAAATCAATGACCCCCAGGGGCGGGGCCAATTTTGACCCCAGGGCTTATATTTGAACAAACTTGGTAGACATCAATTAGAACATGTTTCATGCCAAATATCTTAGCTCTAGCTCTTTGGGTTTTTTAGAAGAAGATTTAATAAGTTTTTACTATATGCATATAGGGAAAATCAATGACCCCCTGGGGTGGGGCCGATTTGACCCCAGGGCTTTTATTTGAACAAACGTGGTAGACACCTATTAGAAGATGTTTCATGCTAAATATCTTAGCTCTAGCTCTTTGGGTTATTTAAAAGAATTTTTATAAGTTTTTACTATATGCATATAGGGAAAATCAATGACCCCCTGGGGTGGGGCCAATTTTGACCCCAGGGCTTTTATTTGAACAAACTTGGTAGACACCGATTAGAAGATGTTTCATACCAAATATCTTAGCTCTAGCTTTTTGGGTTCTTTAAAAGAATTTTCTATATGCATATAGGGAAAATCAATGACCCCCAGGGGCGGGGCCAATTTTGACCCCAGGGCTTATATTTGAACAAATTTGGTAGACATCCATTAGAACATGTTTCATGCCAAATATCTAAGCTCTAGCTCTATGGGTTATTTAGAAGAAGATTTTTTAAGTTTTTACTAAATGCATTTAGGGAAAATCAATGACCCCTGGGGCGGGGCCAATTTTGACCCCAGGGTTCTTATTTGAACAATCTTGGTAGACACTCATTAGAAGATGTTTCATGCTTAATATCTTAGCTTTAGCCCTTTGGGTTCTTTCAGAGAAGATTTTTTAAAGTTTTTACTATATGCATATAGGGAAAATCAATGACCCCCTGGGGCGGGGCCAAATTTGACCCCAGGGATTTAATTTCAACAATCTTGGTAGACACTCACTAGAAGATGTTTCATGCCAAATATCTAAGCTCTAGCTCTTTGGGTTTTTTTAGAAGAAGATGTTTAAAGTTTCTTTCTTTTGGTTGCCATGGCAACCAGAGTTCTGCATGGAATGGAATTCTTTGAACAACTTTGTTAAGGCTTCACACAAGGAACATCCCTGTGAAGTTTCATCATGATCTGCCTTATGGTTTCAGAGGAGATGCCGTTTGAAAAATGTGAACGGACAACGGACGACGGACGACAGACGACGGACGAAGAGTGATCCTAATAGCTCACCCTGAGCATATGCTCGGGTGAGCTAATAAATCACAGTGATGCCATAAAAGTGCAAAAATATATCATTATCTCTTTGTAACAATAAAAGATCTACTTTAAGTATATAATAGTGTCCATGAAACAAGACTTGCTAAAATGTTGAAGTCAAATCAGTTTCAAATGCATTTCCACTTCTATCTTATTTAAAAAAAATTGCCAAGTAATGCAAGAAGAAACTGCATCATTTAAACCTCATTGGTTTCTTCAACAGCTACCATTATCTGCTGCTAAAACTTTTATTTTGTAAACAGAATAACTGAGTAATATTATTACTATTTGAAGTAACCAGCTGACAGGACTAAAATTATATATATTTATCTTTAAAGATTTTTCTATAACACTGTATAACAATTACATCACATACACTTTGCATACTTTTTTACTGTGTTTTAAAGACATTCATTTGCACGTAAAATAAAATCTGCTTAAGTATTTAAAAAAATTTAAATTTATCAATTAAATGAAGATATTAATAAAATATCACATTTTCAATGTTTCTTTTAATATTTATTTTTTATTGTAAGAGATCATTTACGGAGTATACCACATGTCTGTGTTTCTGAAAGTCATTATTCTAGTGAAACAAGTAACTGATCACTTTCTATGTACATGAACCATTTTAAATAAAAGCTTGGGATTAAAGGAACAAACCCCACTGAGTTACAAAAGCCTAAAATATGAATTTCTTAAAACAGGCAAAGATCTGCAAGAAGTGATTAAAAAAATACACCAAAAAATATAAATCATATTTTTGTGTTGTTCTTAGCCCGATTTAGTGAAAAGTGATGCAATACTTTTCAATTTCGGATCATTTTTCACAATTAGAATTATTTTTCTGGAAAAACAGACTGAGGTCTTGAAATGAAATAATGTACATCTGTTTTGGTCTAGACCTACATCAAATGGAACATTAATGTCGAAAAATGATATCTAGCCCTGTCCAGGCACGAAATCTCAGCTGAGTCCCTTTCAAGGCACATTATGCCCAAGAAAAGAATTATTTTTGCCTTCTTTAGAAAGGGTTTTATGATGTATAAATAATAGTTTTAGAGCATTTAAGATACATATCACACGAACAAAGTAGCACTGAATGGGAAATTATTTGTCATTAAAGTAGCAAAATATAAACAAAGCAGTATTTTAACTGCTACAAAAAATCATTGTACTGTATTAAATGCCAAAAAAAAAGAAACAAATAATGGCTCAGCTGTATCTCAAATGTGTAACTTTTTGGAAACTGTAAAAGACCACAAAAAGCTTTAGAGAAATAAATATTAAAGCATTTCTGGCGCGTAATGGGCCTTTAAATAAGACCAAAATGCATTTAACTAATAACTCCTGTATGTTGATTGAGGCAAGCTACTTAATAATCAGGTGTGAGTGTATTTAATACTGCCTGCTGTGATTAAATTCTTTTTTAAAAATATTCTTGGAAAAGTTTACAAAAAAATATTCTGCAAACTTATTGCCCCTTAACTTTTAATAGTTAAAGTTAATTATCTTTAAAACTTCAGAATTTAAATTACATACATGTAATTGATGCTATAATTATAGAAACATCCCTATTGTTATCAATAGTAAATTTCAAATTTGAGGGCTTCAAACCAACTTTTACAATTTGGTAATTGAAACCCAATAATCTAATTATGGGTAGGAATAACAAGACAATCTAGAAAAGGGGTGATCTGGCAGAAGTTAACTAGCATATGGCACTTTTCATTTAAAGTTGTTTAAAAATGGTTTAATATTATCTACATCATACCAGAGAGACTTTTTAGACATTATTTTCATGGTTTACTAAAAAATTTACTAAAAATCTGATTTGAATTATATAATCCTACAAGCCACTTTATCATTTAGGAAATAATGTACTTAATTTCAAAATTGTCATGTACAATTATTATGATCATAAGGAACAACACAGAAAAACTATTTGCTTTATGAGACCTATAAATTTAAATGACCTTATGTCTTGCTAACTTCTTTTGAAAAGTAAACTAACTAAAACTAGGCAAGTTGTATGTGAGTCTTCTATATCTTACTGACGTTCACCGCCAAAAGTGTTGTGGGTGATAGCATGGGAATTGAGACACTTCTTAATCTGTTAGTTGTTCCTATACTATTGAGTCAATGCAATTATTTAATCTTAGCAACAAAGATTGGGATATAGCCACTTACTTACATTATGTAGAAGAATTGTTGTGAATCACACCATTTGATATTTTATTAGATCTTAAAGTGGTAAACCACAAATCAGTCCCCATTATTTTCCATGTGAGAAGGGCAGAGAAAACATAATGACTAGTGCATAAGGAGTCAAAGTACTTAAAGGTTTTTAATGGATGGCATGTTTTTGAAAAACTGCTCATTAATTAGTTTTTCACAAACAAGCCAAGTGATCTATATAGTTATTCAATAAAGCTAAATTTTTCATTCGAGCACAATCCCTTATGCTAACAATGTAATACTCTATTTAGAGAAGATAGACAACACCCCACATGTCAAAACATATTACATATTTATCAGGGGAATTATAATTACTTGCTGCATACAGCTTAATTTCCTGATAGAAAAAAAAATTACGAAGCATTTGAAACAATTACATGTATAACGAACATTTTAAATGTGCACACATTTCAATACGTTACACATATTTTTGAAAATCAAACCCTACTGTTATGTAAATGCATATATATTAAAGTTATTGCGCCTATTCAGCTAGTCTAAGAAATGATGGCAAAAAAATGATTGCAATCACCTTTCAAAAATGAAAGGAATCAATGAAGGAAACAGAATGGTAACATTCACAAAAACTTCATTTTTCATTTTCATACAAGTCTTAAATGACACACATGATAGCTATGCTTTACTGGTTCAATGTAATTACAAAAGGTCCTAATGTTTAGACAAAAACTAGTGTCTGCAGCAATTTCAATAGTTAAAAATATTTGTCAAAAATTCTTGAATACATTAAGCACTTAATTAATTTAATTGTATGCTAAACTTATTTCCAATAAGAATAAATTAAAACTTAAATAAATAAAAAATTTAACATATATTTCAATATATTGAATAAAATAAGTTATGCATTTATCATATAATTAAGGTCTGAATATTACGTCAGAAGGTATAAATTTCGATGTCACATTCTAGAATTGTAAATACATTGATGAAGACTTTTAGTTATTTCTTGAAAAATCATTGAACACGTTAACTACTCTATTTTGATTGAATTATATGTAGACATGGTACCATATTGCATAACAAACAATGCCAATGTTTAATGTAAATCTTACTGCAATATGGGCGTAAGTATACTTACACCCTTATTGCATATAATATTATCTCTCAAATTATATGTAAAAGTTATGCAGCAAGGGCATAAGTAATAAAATGGCAAATAAACTGTTTTTTACGTTACTAATTTTGATGTTGTTATAAGTGATACTAGTATTTAGAATGTATACTTTCATATCACAAAACAAAATAATGTAGTGGGAATATACAAAAACAAGAAAATGAGTTGTTTTTTTTTTGCTCTACTGTAAAATTTTCAATAATGTAGTTACGCCCTTATTGCGTTAAGCCATCGATATACCACTAAGGAATATCAATGACCGGGCCAAATTTGACCCTTAGGGCTTTCATTTGAACAGACTTTATAAACATCCACAAGAACAATCAATGACCCCTGGGGCCGGGGCAAGTTTGATGCTAGGGCATTTATTTGAACAGTCTTGGTAGACATTAACTAGAACATGTGTCATGCCAAATATCTAAGCTCTAACTCTTTTGGATTTCCACAAGAATATTATTTTGGTTTACTATATACCTACATAGAATATCTATGACCCCTGTGTGGGCCAAATTTGACCCTAGGGCTTTTATTTGAACAAACTTGGTAGACATCCACTAGAAGATATTTCATGCGAAAGATCTAATCTCTCCCACTTTCGATTTTTTAAGATTTTTGTATTAATGCAAGAGACATACCTGCAAAGTTTCAACAAATTGGGTCAAGTGGTTTAGGAGGAGAAGTTGTTTAAAGAAATTGTTGACGCACACAAGCACTGACGATGTACGACGGACAATGGGCCATCACAAAAGCTCACCATGAGAAAATTGTCCTCAGGTGAGCTAAAAAACTTACCTTAAAAATAATATTTAGAAATTCGATCATTTTTCTTGGATGGTAACTAATAACCTGAATACATCCATGTGTTTTTCCTTTATAATGCTATTTGTATGAATCTACAAATAATCTAGCTAATCTATATAGACACAGCCCAGAAGTGGGCCATATTTTGATATGCAAAACTACATTTATCATGAAAATTAGGCAAAAATCATTTATTTCTTAACCCTTTACCTCATATATACACGAAACAACTCACTTTCGACCCCCCCCCCCTTTTGTAGGCCTGAAATAGTAAAAAAAAGTCATATTTGGGCCCCAAACACATGTTTTCGTTTGAGAAATGTTGCTAAAAAATGTGAGCTTTTTTTCGGTGCCGCCCCCCCCCCCCCCATCCAAAAGATTCATCAGGGGATTGCCAGAAGGGGGATGTGCCTGCCAGAAGGGGGATGTGTCCCCTTCTGTTTGGGGGATTTGAAGGGGGCGGAGTCCCTCTCATCGCCAAGAAAATTTTGGACTTGTGAGAGGCTAAAAATGACCCCAGGTCGATCATAAGGTAACGTGTAACCAACGCTGAAAAGCCTTTGACTCTATCTCAATCCCTTGAGATTGTTGCAGCACTTTGAAATCAATTTTGATGGAAAAAGTCGAGGCAAAATAGTGATTTTTGGCAATTTTGAGATGTACCCTCGTTGCCATAGTAACAGGAAATGTAAGACTGAGCATGTCATTACAAAGGCAATGGATGATCCAGTCAACATTTGTGCCAAGTTTGATTAGTATTGAAGCATTTTTCATAGTTTCATGGCAGTTTGAACTTGTAACAGGAGGCTTTTCAGTGAAAACGGTCATTTTTCACAATATGCTCATGAGGGAAAGGGTTAACTAAAAAAATTATAAATGTTACAAAACAACAATTTTTCACCAAAATTAGGTGAGAGACCACATGTTAACATGGAAAAACTAGATTTTGGGTGATTCCAAAGTTTTTCATTATTTTTTGTTAATGTTAAATATCAAGGATTGACACTTTGTGTCAACTACATTTATTCTTTAAATCATAATTCAATTTGTTAGTTATTCATTTACTGTTCTTTTGTTCCATTTCTAAATACTTAGTAGTCAGGCAACTTGAACCTTAAAATACTTACCTTTTGCGTCTTCTTCTATATTGACGTAAGGTAAAAAAGCAAAACGCCGCCACAGATAAAACAAAAAGACCACCAACAACATAAACAATGATAATGACTCCAGCTTTAACCTCTTTTTCATCTGCAAATAAATGTGTGTTTTTTAATCATTTTTTAACATACATTAAAATGATCACCGCTTAGCGTTTTTAATTTTGTAGATAGTGGAAATCACAAGTGCCGTAAATTCAAATGATAATACGACCTTTGTTAAATATCAGAACGTCTTTTTTCAGAATTCTGATGCATTGTATAATTATTTGTGAACTTGATTTCAGAAAATAAATATAGTTTTTCAACTGCAAATAATCGGGGTAAGAAAGGTGGAATGTTCATCATCACATTGAGCCATTTTCGATTTTAAATGATTCAGTGTTTATAAATATTAGGGCAAGATGGCCCTATATTGCTCACCTGACCCATCGAACTCATCTGAGCAATTACCTAGACAAGCATCCTGACCAAGTTTGATGACATTTGATTCAGAAATGTGACCACTAGAGCGTTAACAAGGTTTTCCCACATTTAGACCGTATGACCTAGTTTTTGACTTCATGTGACCCATATTCAAACTAGACCTATAAATTATCAAAACAAACTTGCAGACCTATCTCAAGGATATTTGGATCAAAACAGAAGCCACTAGAGTGTTGACCAGATTTTTCTATTTTTAGCTCCTGTGACCTAGTTTTTTATCTGTGATGACCCATGTTCAAACTCATCCAAGCAATTACCTAGAAAAAAATCCTGACCAAGTTTGATGACAACTGAGTCAAAAATGTGACCACTAAAGTTTAACAAGGTTTTTCCTTAGTTGGACAGCGTGACCTAGTTTTTGACCCCAGGTGACACAAATACGAACTGTATCTAAAAATCATAAAAAACAAACATTTAGACCAATTTCCAGCATATTTGGATCAAACTGTAGCCACTAGAGGTTGAACATAATTTTTTTTAGCTCCTGTGACCTAGTTTATTATCCGAGATGACATCTGTTCGAACTAATCCGAGCAGTTACGTAGACAAGCATCATGACAAAGTTTAATGACAATCGAGTAAAAAATGTGACCACTAGAGTGCTTACAAGGTTTTTCATTAATTGGGTGGTGTGACTTAGTTTTTGACCCCAGTTGACCCAAATTCTTTCTTTGACTAAGAAATCATCACAACAAACTTTCAGACCAATTACCAGGATATTTAGATCAAAACAGTAGCCAGTAGAGTGTTAACAAGATTTTTAGTATATTTAGCTCCTGTGACTTAGTTTTTCATCCGAAATGACCCATGTTCGAACTCATCAGAGCAATTACCTAGACAAGCATCCTGACAAAGTTTGATTGGGCAGACAACAGACGATAGACAACGGACAACGTCCAACGGACATTCAACGATCCTAAAACTCACCCTGAGCTAAAAAGTATAGTGTTCAAGCTATCTATCACATACCCATTCCTAACTCCGTAAATATGGAATTGCAAGGCCGTGTATATATTTTGACGTGACGTCATTTACATCATACAAACATAGTGTAAATACCCCTAATGTTAGCGTTATACTAAGGCGCGTCAATGAAATACAAGCAATTATCATAGTATTTCAAGCAAGCCATAAGTCCCCTACCAGTTAGAACCTCAGCAACATTTTGAAGGGCCATTGGCCATTCAATTATGCAATCGAATGAATGAATGACATGTATGGTATTAAATCTTTTGAGTTCTTAGTTTGTCTGTATCATAGTAATCATAAATGTTTAAGTTTCCCTGCCTAGTAAGGGAATTAATGTATATACAACAGATAACCAAAAGGTTTAGTTTTCTCAGGATGAATAAGCATAACTAATGTTTCAAAAGTTCTTTAAAAACGATCTCAGGAAACAGTTTTTATGAACAGAAAGACGGACTGAAAGACACTCCAAAGTTATTTTTTCAAACATCCCTGTTACCAAAATATAATATGTTTAAAAGAAAAATTCTTAAAGGGGGAGATAACTCTTGAAATAAAGATGCTAGACATACAAATATTGTCATACATGATGTGAGTGTAACAAATAACAATTATTTTAAGTTTAAAGATACCATTTATAGTCACAAAGAAGAAAAGTGAAAAAAATTATAATTTTCAAACATACCATTAACATGTATAGTAACAGAGATGAAAAATAATATATATATATATATATATATATATATATATATATATATATATATATATATATATATATATATATATATATATATATATATTATTTTTCATTTAATTATCTCCCTTTATATATACTTTATCTGTCTAAATTCATTGTATCCTACGGATCTACTTGATCTTACGGGATCCAGTTGACTTTCGGAAATAGATATATAGTTCTCTGGTCCCAATCAGTGAAGAAGACAATAAAATTGGCATCGTTGATTTGTGAGACATGATAGCAGAGAACAAACTCTATATATGCGAATGTTGAGCTTGTTTCAATGTGTAGTGCAGTTTGTGACTGTATATAAAACTGTTCTGAAACCATCATTTTGTGATGGTGGATGAGCAGTGGCTATGCTTTCATGACTGTTCTGCTAGGCGCTGTGCCGTAATTGGACTGGCATATCGATGTGGTGGTATGTGTGTATATATTCTCTCATTTCTATAACAATCTATCTGCACACTTGTATCTTAAGTGCTCCCACGCAGGGGAAAGTATAACTGTATTGAATTTAATTATCTCCCTTTATATATATATATATATATATATATATATATATATATATATATATATATATTGTAATGCAGGTGTTGATAATGAATGTTTGTTTGAATTTGAAGTAAATCAATGAAGAAAAAAGAAAGTGAAAGAATGAATAAGAAAAATTAAAAGTTTAAGGGGGACATTATTCTTGAAATATAGATTCTAGATATAAACCTTATCATGATGTTATGATGTGGGAGTTAAAAAAGTAAATCTTATAAGGAATGAAGAAGTTGGAGTGAAAAATACCAATTTCTCGAAAAAAAATCTAAGTTAAATGGGAAAAAATATGGAAATAGTCTTTATAGAGTACTGAACTTTCTCACAAATGATTCGAGTGATAATAAGAAACATAGATATAGAGTTTGAAGTAGATACATTTAGAAATAAAGAAGTTATTAAACAAGATGGCCAAGATGACCCTAGATCGCTCACCTGACACATCAAACTAATCCGAACAATTACAAGCATTCTGATCAAGTTTTATGAGAGGTGGGTCAAATATGTGACCACTAGAGTGTTAACAAGGACTATCCATATTTGAGCAGTGTGACCTAGTTTTTGACCCGAGGTGACTCATATTTAAACTTGATCTAGGAATCATCACAACGAACTTTCAGACCAATTTCCAGGATATTTGGATCAAAACAGTAGCCACTAGAGTGTTAACAACATGTTTCTTTTTTTAGCTCCTGTGACTTAGTTTTTCATCCGAGATGACATGTATTCAAAATTATCCGAGCAACTACCTAGACAAGCATCCTGACCAAGTTTGATGACAATTGAGTAAAAAATGCGACCACTAAAGTGTTAACAAGGTTTTTACATATTTGGGCCGTGTGACCTAGTTTTTCACCCAAGGTGACTCATATTCAAACTTGACCTAGAAATCATCACAACAAACTTTCAGACCAATTTCCGGGATACTTGGATTAAAACAGTAGCCACTAGTGTTAAGAAGATTTTTCTATTTTTTAGCTCCTGTGACCTAGTTTTTCATCCGAGATGTTCGAACACATCCGAGCAAGTATCCTGACCAAGTTTTGAGTACAATTGAGTAAATAATACTTCTAGACGGAGCAGTATTTGCCCAAAAGTGATTTTTTACTAAGGATGAAGCATTTGTAAGACATGGGGATTAAATAATTTTACTATGACAGATGGACAGATAGCCGCCAGGTATAAAACATAATATAACCAAATTTTTTAGGGCATATAATTAATGTAGTCAATATAAGAAATGGTCATCCTATGAAGTGTGACAGTTGTAAAACTGTTAACAATATTAAGATCATTTGATATTGACCTTTGACCTTATATAAATATGGATCTTTTATTCAATATAGGTAATCATCCTATGAAGTTTGAACACTGTAAGCCACATGGAACTTGTGTTATGCCCCAGAAACCACAATTTTCAGTGATAAGGTCATTGTTACCCTGCCGTTTGATTTTTTTAGCCTTAATTCAATAGGGGTCATGTATTGGACATGGCTATTCATCCTATTACAGCTGTAGGTTGATTAATACTTAAGTAATTGAGAAAAAATTGATTTCAGTTTTAAGGTAATAGTGACCTTGACCTTGTGACCAAAAAATCAATAGGGGTCTTCTACCCAATATGGACAATCATCCTGTCAAGTAGAACTTAAGTTATGCTCCGAAAACTGTTTTCAGTTTTAAGGTAAAAGTGGCCTTGACTCTTGACCTTGGGACCCCAAAGTCAAAAGGGATCTTCTACCCAATATCGACAATCATTCTATGAAGTTGAGTATTGTGGGCCAAATGGAACTTAAGTTATGCCCTGGAAACAGTTTTCAGGTTTCAAGGTAATAATGACATTGACCTTTGACATTGCGACCCCAAGATCAATAGGGGTCTTCTACCTAATATGGACAATTATCCTATGAAGTTTGAATATTGTGGGCCAAGTGGAACTTAAGTTATGCTCCGGAAACTGTTATAAGTTTTACGGTAATAGTGACCCCAAAAACGATAGGGGTCTTCTACCTAATATGGACAATCATTCTTTGAAGTTTGAATATTGTGCGCCAAATGGAACTTAATTTATGCCCCAGAAACTGTTTTCAGATTTAAGGTAATAGTGACCTTGACCTTTGACCTTGTGATCCCAAAATCAATAGGGGTATTCTAACCAATATAGACAATCATCCTATGAAGTTTGAGTATTGTTGGCCAAATGGAACTTAAGTTATGCTCCAGAAACTGTTTTCAATTTTAAGGTAATAGTGACCTTGACCTTTAACCTTGTGGCCCCAAAATCCATAGGTGTCTTCTACCCGATATGTACAATCATCCACTGAAGTTTGAATAGTGTGGGCCGAATGGAACTTAGGTTATTCTCCGGAAACCAATTTACTAACGGACGGACGTGCCAACATTTTGGCTTTATGTGCTTTTTCTTTGATCTTTATGTGGCAATTTGCCCCATAGTATAGTAAAAATAACCACATAAACCGGTCGGTGTATGGGATTTCTTCCTTATTTTAACTAAAATTATGGACGGAATGAAACTCAAAAACTATTGGATGTTTGCCCGGACAGATGGACAGACAAACAGATGGAGGGTACCTTTAAAGTCCCTTCCTGTTAAACCGGTAGGTGACTAATAAATTATTTTGAACTTTACACAGTCTTTATTTGGATATGTGTTAAATAGTAAAAGGCTATTTTAAATATTGAATATATTTTCACGAAACATGATAAAATGACACGTATTTTCACGAGCCAGGACGGCAAGTAAAATTGGTGACATTTTCTTATGTTTAGAGAAAATAAATACCATATTTCACGTTTTTAATTTCATTATAAAAGAAAACAAGAGGGCCATCATGGCCCTGGATCGCTCACCTGACACAACCGCATCCCAGCAATGTGTGAAACAAGCATCATGGCCAAGTTTGATGACAACTGAGTCAAACATGTGACCTCTAGTGTGTTTTAAAGATTTTTCCATATTTGGGCAATGTGACCTAATTTTTTGACCGGACACGACCGATATTCAAATTTGACCTAGAAATCATCAAAACAACCTTCCTGACAAATTTCAAGGGAAAATTTGGATCAAAACTGCAGCCACTAGAGTGCTAACAAGCTTTTTCTTTTTCTAGCTCCTGTGACCTCGTTTTTGACCGGAGATAACCCATCTTCGAACTTGACCTAGAAATCATCAAAACAACCTTCCTGACAAATTTCCAGAATATTTGATGACAACTGCAGCCCCTAATGTGTTAATAAGCTTTTCTTTTTTTTAGGTCCTTTGACCTAGTTTTTGATCGGAGATGACCCATCTTCGAACTTGACCTAGATATCATCAAAACAACCTTCCTGACAAATTTCCAGAATATTCATATGAAAACTGCAGCCACTAGAGTGTTAACAAGCTTTTTCTATTTTTAGCTCCTGTGACTTTGTTTTTGACCGGAGATGACCCATCTTCGGACTTAACTTAGATATCATCTAAACAACTTTCCTGACAAATTTCAAGAATATTTGGATCAAAACTGCAGCCCCTAGAGTGTTAACAAGCTTTTTCTATTTTTAGCTCCTGTGACCTAGTTTTTGACCGGAGATGACCCATCTTCGAACTTGACCTAGATATCATTACCATAACCTTCCTGACAAATTTCCAGAATATTTGGATGAAAACTGCAGCCACTAGAGTGTTAACAAGCTGTTTCTATTTTTAGCTCCTGTGACCTAGTTTTGACCGGACATGACCCATCTTCAATTTTGACCAAAATATCATCAAAACAACCTTCCTGACAAATTTCCAGAATATTTGGATGAAAACTGCAACCACTTGAGTGTTAACAAGCTTTTTCTATTTTTAGCTCCTGTGACATAGTTTTTGACAGGAGATGACCCACCTTCGAACTTACCCTAGAAATCATCACAACAACTTTCGTCACACATTTCCAGAATATTTGGAAGAAAACTGCAGCCACTAGAGTGTTAACAAGCCTTTTCTATTTTTAGCTCCTGTGACCTTGTTTTTGATCGAAGATGACCCATCTTCGAACTTGACCTAGATATCATTAAAACAACCTTCCTGACAAATTTCCAAAATATTTGGATGAAAACTGCAGCCTCTAGAGTGTTAACAAGCTTTTTCTATTTTTAGCTCCTGCGACCTAGTTTTTGACCCGAGATAACCCATTTTCGAACTCGATCTGTATTTCATTGAGACAAACATTCTGTCAAAGTTTGATGATGATCCAATCAAAACTGTGACTGCTAGACTGTTAACAACCCAATTGTTGACGACTAAACGACGCACGACGACGGACGCCGGACATAGCCTCATCACTATACCTCACCTTGACCACTTCGTGGTCAGGTGAGCTAAAAAGGTTTCGACTCCCCTTGCTTGCTACACAACTGCAATTGTACAGCGAGCAGTAATATATTGATTATTTATTTATTGGTGAGTGAAGCGGTTCAATACACATGAAATTTGTGTGTGTTTATATTATTTCATTTTTTTTCGAGCAAAATACAGAGTATTTATGGTGAAATAAATGTGGCATTTAATTAGTTTGCGGCAATGAAATAGCGGTCTTGTTTTGACTGATTTTCTACCTGCTGTTTGACGCTACATTGTGATGTTACATAAACAACGCTTTGAACGTATGTAAAGTGTTAAATGACTGAATGACTCATTTTCTTAGACCATTTTCTATCATTCTAGATTGTTTTCAAAACAAAATTCAGCAAACGTTGTTTTCCATTTATCAGGTTTTTAAACAAAATGGCAAAAGAAAACCCTTGAAATAGTTTTGACTCTGCCCACTTTCATATTTATATTTCATATTTATTGTTAACAAATATGAAATATATATGACTGATATAGCACTCTATATATTTCATTGGTAAAACAAAATAAAACAAGAGGGTTATAATGGCCCTGAGTCACTCACCAGAAACAACTGCTTTTCAGTAAAAGATAAAGACTACCTTAGAATGCTACAAACAAAGTTTGGTGAGCATCCATCAATTAGTTCTGTAGAATCAGACATTAAAAGGTATTTCTATTTTTAGCTTGAGCGGCCCCTAAAATGGGCCAATCAAATTAATATGAGCAAACTTGATAAAATACTACATAAGAATGTTACAGACAAAGTTTGGTGATCAACCATCAATTATTTCAGTAGGACATGATGTTCAAAGGTGTTTGTTCTATTTTAGCTTAAGCGGTCCCTAAAACGGACCAATCAAATTAATATGAGCACACTTGATAAACCACTATACAATGCTACAGATAAAATTTAATATGAGCAAATTCGATAAAGGACTACCCAAGAATGCTACAAACAAAGTTAAGTTATCATTCATCATGTAATTTAGTAGTAGGAGATGTTTAAGGTTTTTTTTATCTATTTATAGCTCTGTTGACCCCTAAAAAGAGCCAATTGGAATGGCATGAGCAAATTTAAGTGTGACTGTCACAAGGATGCTACAGACAAAATTTGAGATAAATCTGCCCATCAGTTTCAGAGAGGAAGATGATTGTTGACGAATGACGATGGACCACAGATGACAGACGCCGGAAAATCCCCCTTTGATACTAATAGCTCACCCTGAACCTTCGGTTCTGGTGAGCTAATATCATATTTGTGTAGGTTTATTACTGAATTTATATAACTCGTTGAACAAGCAATTATCATAGTATATCAAGCAATCCAAAAGTCCCCTACCGGTTAGAACCCCAGCAACATTTTGAATGGTCATTGGCCATTCACTTATGTTTTTCTTTTAAGTAAATTTGTTGAAAAAGTTCTTTAAAATGGATCACAGGAAACAGTTTGTATGTACAGACAGACAGACAGACGGACTGAAGAACACTCTAAAGATATTTTTTAAACATCCCTGTCATCAAAATATAACATTTTTAAAAGCAAAATTCTGAAAAACCAGATAACTCTTGAAAAAAAGATGCAAGACGTGATACATGATGTGAGTGTAACAAAGAACAATTAGTAATGAAGGTGTTGATAATGAATTTTATTTTGAATTTGAAGTTAAAGGAAGATAAGAGAATGAATAAGAAAAAATAAAAGCTTAAGGAGGAGATAATTCTGGACATATATGGATTTATAAACCTTGTCACATTATTATGATGTGGGAGTTTGAAGACGATCCTATAATGATTGAAGAAGTTGGAGTTTCTCGAAAAAAGTCAAAGTTCAAAAGGGGCATAATTCTGGAGATAGTCTTGCTAGAGTATTTAACTTTCTCACAAATGTTGAGTGATAATAAGAAACATATATATGAAGTTTGAAGTAGATACATTCAGAAACAAAGAAGATATTAAAAAAGAACAATATTGTTTTCATGAAAATTCTTAGTTCAAGGGAGAAAATTCTGATAAATTTTGTGCTAGAGTTGTAAATCTTGTCACATATGATGTGGTTGATGACTAGAAACTTATATTTATAGTTTGAAGAAAATACCTTAAAGGGACTTCACTGAGTTTTGTTTTAAGTGAAGGGACCGAAAATATTTTTTTCAAGATTTTCGTATAACTTGATATATGTCTAGACCAATAACTCATCTACAAAATTTCAGATCATTCGCTCACTCCATTTCCCAGAAATAGTCGATTTTATTGTACAAATTGGCCCAATAAATGAAAACCGTTTAAACGCTTTTCACTAAAATCGGCAAAAACTCGCATACAAATCGATTATCTATTTAATACCTACGAGTATTATATTTATATATCTTCTATTGCTTGGTTTCAAATTTAAATGTACCAGTTGATTTAAGAAAGAATTTCCAAATTTATTATTTTAAGCTATATGACCTCAGTGGAGCTCTTTTAAGAAATAAAGAACAAACAGTGAAAAAGCGTAAAAAATAGAATCAGAAATCTTGAAATTCAGTCTATTTGTTGCCATAGCAATCAGAATTTTCAACATAGGAAGAAAAGAAAAGGACGTACATAATCTCCAGGCTGCCATCTACCCATATTTCAAGTTTCATGAAACTATTTCCAGTACTTTTTGCGTTATCACTGGATCCAGGTTATGTGTAAAATTTGCCATATTTTCAGTCTATTTGTTGCCATAGCAACCAGAATTTCAACATAGGAAGAAAAGAAAAAGACGTGCATAATCTTCATTGTGCCATATATACATATGTCAAGTTTCATAAAAATATTTTCAGTACTTTTTGCGTTATCGCGGGATCCAGTTTTGTGGACGGACGAACTGACAGACGGACAGACGGACGGAGGGTAAACTTAAAGTCTGCTCCGGAAAACCCGTAGGGGACTAATAAAATAATATTTTGCCATAATATAACTTTATTTAATAACTTGTTCAATAAATTCAGTATTGAACCTACACTCATTCAATATGTTCTATACATTGTATATCTGCTGCAAGAAGTATTTTTTAAATTTGAACAAGCATGCTTTCCAAATATATGTAAGATTCTTAGTATATTTCGGAGCAAATTGCGCATACACAAACGATTTTGAACAGAAGAATCACTACTTTAAATTCAAGCAAATGATCTTAATATTTTGTTTTGAACATTTTATTCTGTATATGATCAACGTTCATGTTCTTTAACATCTCTTTGGAGAATCTACCTTGTTTTAAAAAATATTTCACCAGATATAGCTTTAGACCTTGTAAGCAAAGGCATGGTGCGTATATGAAACATAAAATTTACCCTGTTCTTCAATGATATACTTCTTAGCTGTTTTGAATGATTCCTTGCTTTCATTTCCATATATAGCTTCAATTTTTAGAAAGTAGTTTCCGTTCTCATTAGGTTTGGACGTGACTATCTCAGTATACTTTACTTGTTGGTCATTACCACACTCAAAGTCGTCAGAACAACTGCTTTTGTATGGCGTACGGAATTTGGGTATAATTTCTTCCTCAATTGTACTACCAGTCTATATAAAAAGACATTTGTTAAGTGAAATAAATAAATTATTCAGATGAAACTATCATACAAAGATATTTATTTATTAAATACAACAAATATATATTTCAATATTTTCAATCAATATTGCAATTGCGTAAATTCCATTTCATTATTACAAATATATACCAAGAAGACAGTATACTTTTAAAAGAAGATCGCAATTAATGGGGAACATACATATATCTTTTTCCATTTAAACAAAACATGTGTGTTGTTTGAAATGCAACCAGAAATCGCTGTTATTGTCCCAAATTTTGTATCTTCTAAAAGTACGGGCTCGTAGTCTGCAAAATAAAAAACAAACAAAAACAAATTGTCATTTTACTCATGGCAAATGCTTGGTAATTGAGGTTGCATTATAATATTGCAGTTATCATAATTATGAGAGTATATAAATATATACATGTATATGTTAAACAGACTTTTATTGCTAGACCCTACAACTTCAATGAATACAGAGATTTTTAAAATTTAGATTTGTCACTTGATATTCAATTGTAAATCTTTTTTGCTACTATGAAATATACTTATTAGTCTGAGAATGGGATTTGATTAGACAAATGCAAACTGATATTCTATGAAAACCGAGTTTACCACATTGTGTTATACTGTCCCTAACTTGACATTATTATTCAAGAATTATTTTTTTAGTCCGGACGGCAGGAAATAAACTCTCACACGCTTATCATAGTAGTGGATAGTTAATAGCATTGACACTTTATATTTTTGATGTGTCACCTCTACAGAGTAGTGGCAACATATAGGGATCACTTCTCTATCGTATGTCTGTCAGTCCGTCGGTCTGTCTGCCCCTCACAAAACTTGTTCGGACTACTCCTCAAAAGCTACTGGTGCAATTTCATCCAAACTTTACTTATCATGACCAATCTATATACCAAATATGAAAACTGTGGGTAAATGGAATCTTAAGTTATTGGGCGGACAAACGTTTTGAAGTAAAGGCCCCTGTGACCTTGACCTTAGACCGGGTGTTCTCAGAATCAATAGGGATCATCTACTAACCATGACCAAACTAAATATAAATTTCAAGACTGTGGGACAAAGGAATCTTAAGTTAATGGCCGGACAAAACTTTTTGAAGTCAAGGCCCAGGTTACCTTGACCTTTGACCCGGTGACTTCAAAATCAATAGGGATCATCTACTACCCATGACCAATCTAAAAACCAAATATCAATTCTGTGGGTCAAAGGAATCTTAAGTTATTGGATGGATAAGCTTTTTGAAGTCAAGGCCCCTGTGACCTTGACCTTTGACACAGTAACCTCAAAATCAAAAGGGATCATCTACTATTCATGACCAATCTAGATACCATATATGGACGGACAAGTAAAAAACGGACTGAGGGCTGGACAGACGGACGGCCGGACAGACAAGCTGATTCCAGTATACCCCCTCCCCCCTTACAACTTCATTGTGCGGGGGTATAAATATCAATGTTGAGTGCAAAGCAATGAACATAAAAATACATTGCAATCATCATACTAATTTGTAACATTTTACACAGTAAGGTATAACAACATTAAACATAAATCGCATACAAGCACTGTATATAATTACATAATTATAAAGTTAAATATACACAGATAAATGCATGTTTCCTTTTTTGAAAGCATGATAAATATACATTGCTAAGTTTTCGATAGTTTTTATATCAGAACATGACATTAACCTGTAAAAAGACTGCAAAGTTAGAACTTCAACATACTTGGCAAGTAAATACTTAATGCGAATATATGTGTACAAAGGACAAGTCATTACAAAATGTAACTCATCTTCGACATAACAATCACAATACAAGCATTTTCGATATAATCTAGGGATACCAACATATCTACCCTGCTCAGTCATCAAGGTATGACTACAGCTTCGTAACAAAGCTAAACATTTTCTAAATGTCAATGTTCAATATATACTGTTCTGTTTTAAAATCAGTTTTATAGTTCACGTAGTGAAATAACTTTTTGTTTTCACAATATTTTGCATACCACAACTGCTTATATTGATCTATAAGTCGCTGAACATAAGTTCGTCATCATCTACATACTGGTTTTACTATATATAACCAAATCCATTTGCATATAAGTTTTGTCTTACAATTTAGGCCTAATTTTTTATGACCGATTCTGTCAAAATAACATTGCATTTCATTGCATAAAGTTTAACGTATATATCTGTTATTAGGCAAACGTAATAAGCGTAACCAATATTTGATGCAACGTTTCACAGCACTAATATACATAGGCAATATTCCTGTGTCAACCAGGATTGCATCCTTACAAGCATTTGTATTTACTTCTAAAAACCTTTAACAAGCATAAATCTGTATGTTTTCAATACAATTTGAATTTTCTAGACCCCATAACTCTGCACCATAGAGCAAAATTGAACAAACCTTAGTATCAAAAATCTTTAAAAAAGTTTTGTATGGAACATTCAGCGTATCAAATGAGGTAAGCAGCTGTACCAGCACTCTTTTACCATTATTAGCCATATTTTCAGACATCTTGTATAAGGACAAACGACAAGTGAAATATACTCCAACATATGTAAAACCATTGACAATTTCAATTGGACGATTATCATAAAATCATTTCTCATTTGATGCTATTCCACCACCCCTTTTAAAGACCAATTGTATAGCAATATTTAATTTGTAAGTATTACAGAATGTACATAATATATTCGACTGATTTTGCAAAACAGAAACAGTATCAGATATTTATCCAATATCATCGGCAAACATAAGCATAAAAATCTCTATATTATTTGAGAAAAATTGTATCCTTCTAATATTATTTCTAGAGAACAAAGAATAAAGTTCATTAATTAAGCAAGAAAATAAAAATGGACTCAAATTACATCCTTGAACCAATAGGACAGTCGAAATTATTTGTAAAACCAGCTTGTGATCTTACTTTGGCTTTTACCTCAGCATAAATTGATGCAATAGCATAATATAAATTACCCTTAATTCCATCATTTCTCAAAATTTCAAACAAAATATTCCAGTCTACAAAATCAAATGCTTTCTGAAAGTCAATAATTGCAACATATAAAGATTTGCCTTTTGCATTCAAATATTTATTTACAATAGAATGTAACACGAATACATTATCCAAAGTTGAATAGCCGGTATACAAAACCAACTTGACATTCTGAGATTTTTTCATATGCATTGACATAGAAAGTAACTCATTTTGTTAAATCTCATATGTATATCTTGCTAACTGTATCTAATAATACAATACCACTATAGTTGTTAGTTTCTTTAATATTATCTTTCTTATGAAGTGGTATAATAATAGATTCTGCCCATTTAACTGGAAATTCAACAAATAAAAATAATCTATTGAACAGTTTAACAAGCAATGGTATCAAAACATGAGAACCATATTGTTTAAGGAAGCAAATTTCTAGCAGTACCTTTATTAATGTTCAAAGATTTAATTGATTTTAAAACCTCACTTTCAGAAAGTGGGTCATTAAAAAGTATATTCTCAATTTCATCTAAATTTGTGTTTGATTCAGTGTCAGTGTCATGCAAAAGGCAATCTCCCACATGTATTTCACGTCATCAGTGTAAACAATTTACTCAAATGTGTATGTCAAGTATCTAGGGAAATATTTGTAGTGCTTTTGGTCTTGTTTGAAAGTTTATGTATTTCTTTCCAAAAAAGCTCAGGGTTATTTACAACATTTTTTAATTTATGTGCAATTCTTATATCATATTCAGCTTGCTTTCTACTACATAATGTTTTGTATTCATTCATAAGTCTCAAATATTCATTTAAGGTAGAACGCGACACTTTGCAAACTTTCGAGTAGCGTCTTGAAAATTGGCACACACAAAGTTGACCATATTTCTGATTAGGTTCCGTTGATTTTATTTCAATAGTTTCAGACAATTTTTGTACACACGGCGTCAAAGTTGACCATCAAAGCCCGTTTTCGAACATGACGTCGTTGCGTATCCTTGGCAACTTTTACGGGTATTTCAACGCCATTGGCGGACAAAATATCTTAAATTCTACAGCATTCGACGGAAAACATTTTTTTCCTTTAAGCTGATATAAACTTCATTGTTTTACGCCGAAAAATGTTTGAAAAATGGAAAGAAAATTGTCAATTTTGTGTAAAATTTGACGTTCAGTTTAGCCGCAATTTTCGGCTTTAAAGCGGCTTATTTAAAAATTCCTGAAATAATTTTTTTAATTTTTTTCTTTAAAAGTCCTTCAAAATGTATACTTCGTCAAAATAACTAAAGAAATTAGGGTGTCACCGACTCAAATGTTTCGGTACATGTGATTTTATTTCCTCCACCCCTTGAGTAATTTTGTAACGAAATTCGACGTATGCAGATATGTTTGAGACTTCAAAGTGTGGTAATAATGTTCAGCTTATCAGGAGAGTTGTTATAAAATTTTACTTATACATAAGAAAAAACAACAACAATGATCCACTGCAAATGCTTAAAATTTAAAATGAAACCTGACGATAAAAAAGCATATTTATATTTAAAATCTTAACTGGGATTTAGGCGTTGATATTTTTGCTTATTCATAACATACGCGCTATTTTTTTACGAGCACGTCACAATTTCCGATTGATATATACTCGATTTTCTGAACAGAATCAAAGACTGGAACTCATGCTAGTAAAGTCTAAATACAGGTACATTTCAATATAATGTGTTACTTGAGCTAAAAGGAACTGTCAGCAATGAACGAAACTATCATTGGCTTGGTCAAAGTACAATTTTATTGAATTTATTTTCGCCTTTCCATTTTGTGACGTTTATGTTTGCTGAAAAAATGTATGAAAAACAAACAAATTTTCTTCTTGTTTTTAAGCATGATTAAATAAGCATGATTAATAACTTCATATGGAATTGTAAACATACAAATGTATAGAGAATGACGTCAGGCTTTCATCGGCAACGCGTACGCTGCGCAAACAAATAATACAGCGGAGAGTTATCATTGCAGTGTAACTTTTTTATATTCTAATACATTAAAGTTAACAAGTGGGCCATGATGGCCCTGAGACGCTCATCAGAAATAACTGCTTATCAGTGTTGGGATGTCAATATATTCAATTAAATTTGAGCATAGAATATGTAAACAATAATTTGAACAAATGCCATGACCTGAGGCATTAAAACTTTAGCTTAAACGGGACTAATCAAATTGATATGAGCAAACTTGATAAAAGACTACCTAAGAATGCTACTAAGTTTGGTGATCATCTATCAATTATTTCAGTAGGAAATGATGTTCGGAGGCTTTTTCTATTTTTAGCTTTAGTGGCCCCTAAAAGGGGCCAATCAAATTAATATAAGCAAACTTGATAAAAGAGTACCCAAGAATGCTTCAGCCAAAGTTTGGTGATCATCCATTAATTAGTTCTGTAGGAGAAAATGTTTAAAGGTATTTCTACTTTTAATTTTAGCGGCCCCTAAAAGGGGCCAATCAAATTAATATGAGCAAAATAATTAAAATACTACCCAATAATGCTACAGACAAAGTTTGGTAATCATCCATCAATTAGTTCTGTTGCAATAGAAGTTTCAATGTATATATATTTTTTAATTTAAGCGGCCCCTAAAAGGGGCCAAACAAAATAATATGAGCAAACTAGATAAAAGAATACCCGACAATGTTTCAGACAACGTTTGGTGATCATTCATCCATTAGTTCTGTAGAAATAGACATTCAAAGGTAGTTCTATTTTTAGCTATAGAGACCCGTAAAAGGGCCAATCAAATTAATATGAGCAAACTTGATAAAAGACTACCCAAGAATCTTACAAACAGAGTTTGGTGATCTTCCATCAATTAGTTGTGTAGAAATAGACGTTAAAAGGCATTTCTATTTTTAGCTTTTGCGGCTCCTAAAAGGGACCAATCAAATTAATATCAGAAAACTCGATATAAAAACTACCTAAAAAAGCTTTGGGCAAAGTTTTTGGTGATTTATCATAAAATTTAAAAAAGGGATTTTATTTTTTTTAGCTTTTGTGGGCCCCAAAAGGGGGGCCAAACAAAAAAAATTAGCAAACTTTTATAAAAAACTACTAAGAATGCCTTTAAAACAAAAATTTGGTGAACATCATAATTTAGTTTTTCTAGAAATTTGTCCCTTTAAAAAAGGGTTTTTTTTAAAAAAATTAAAAAATTAGAAATTAATAAAAAACTTCCCAGAATGCCCTACAACAAGGGTTTTTTGATCATCCATCAATTAAAATTTTTTTAGGGGAAAATATTTTAAGGGGTTTTTTATTTTTTGCCCAAAGGACCCCTAAAAAGGGGGGAAAAACAAAATAAAATTTAAAACCCCAAAATTAAAAAAAGAAACTACCTAAGAATGCTACAGACAAAGTTTAGTCATCATCCATCAATAAGTTCTCTAGAAAATAGACATTTAAAGGTATTTCTTTTTTAGCTTTAGCGGCCCCTAAAAAAGGGGCCAATCAAATTAATTTGAGCAAACTTGTTTAAACACTACCCAAGAATGCTACCGACAAAATTTGGTGATCATCCATCAATAAGTTCTGTAGGAGAAGATGTTTAAAGGTTTTTCTATTTAAGCCCTAGAGACCCCTAAAAGGGGCCAATCAAAATAATATAAGCAAACTTGATAAAAGACTACCTTAGAATGCTACAGACAAAGTTAAGTGATCATCCATCCATTAGTTCTGTAGAAAAAGACGTTTAAAGGTTTTTCTATTTTTAGCTTTAGCGGCCTCTAAAAGGGGCCAATCATATTCATATGAGCAAACTTGATAAAAGACTACCCAAGAATGCTACAGACAAAGTTTGGTGATCATCCATCCATTGGTTCTGTAGAAGAAGATGTTTAAAGGTTTTTTTATTTTTAGCCCTAGAGACCCCTAAAAGGGGCAATGAAATTAATATGTGCAAACATGATAAAAGACTGCCCAAGAATGCTACAGACAAAGTTTGGTGAGCATCTATCCATTAGTTTTGTAGAAGAAGATGTTTAAAAAGGTTTTTCTATTTTTAAGCTCTGCTGACCCCTAAAAAGGGGCCCAATTGGAATGATATGAACAAATTCAAGTGTGACTGTCACAAGGATGCTACAAAGGCCAAATTTGAAGTAAATCGGCTTTAGTATGTTTCCAGAGAAGAAGACGATATTTGACGCATGACGACGGACGATAGACGCCGGCAAGCATCCCCCTCTGATACTAATAGCTCACCCTGAGCCTTCGGCTCTGGTGAGCTCATAAACTTGAATCGAGAAATATGTCATAAGGGACATAAAGCAAACTTTATAATTATTTTTATGTTAAATTTAGAATTTTAGCGGAAATTCCCATCATAAATAAATAGTATAATACAAAAATTTGGCAAAGCCGTACATTTTGTATTTACGCACACTATGAGTGATATACTGTGAGTGATATGTATTTTATTTCACCTATTAAAAACCAGAATTTTGAATTTCATTTGTAAGCAAAAAAACCTATTACAAACAATTGACAAGAAGAATAATGGCTAAATAAACTGTGCGGAATATTGACACATTAAAATATACGGTTTCATAAAAAATGAAATTTAGTCAATTAAAATTCTGAAGTACATCCTTATTTCTCTATTTTATACGCAAAATGTATATTTACAAGAATAAACTAGAAATGTGTCATCATGCCACGGATGCCCCCGCATGCAGCCAAAATTTCAGATGTTTATAATATTTAGTTTTCCAAATTTGTTTGTACAAATTATTTTTTTCATTTTAAGTTCAAAGCCCTTAAAACTTTTCAATGTTAACACAAACCATTTTCATACAATGTTCAGGCACTGAAATTATTCAGTCTTAACCTTTTGAAAATAGCATATTTCATAATGGCTTTTACATACATTTCAACAAAAGTATGAGTGCTGGAACTGAAAGTTCAAAATTTTTCCAACATTCAAGAAAGATAAGTTTGTCCAAAATCATTGAACCACAACCAAATTCAAACTTAAACTGCTTATTCCTAAATGAACTCTATATTATTTTTCAAAGTGGAAAGGGACATAACTCTTGCCCAAAAAATCATCTAACCATGACCCATTCCCAAACTTGACCTGGCCCATTCATTTGACATATCCATATGTCAAAGTTGAATATTGTACACTGTTGGGTAGATAATGAAACAGAAACTGTAAATTCATATTATTTTCAAAGTGAAAGGGGCAATTACTCTGGCAAAAAATCATTGAACCATGACCAAATTCGAACTTGGCCTGGGCATTCCAAAACATATCCATATGTCAAATTTGAGTTGATGTGTTGTACCGTTGGGGAGATAATAAACAGAAACTTCTGAAATTTCATATTATTTTCAAAGTGAAAGGGGCATAACTCTGCCAAAAATCATTGAACCATGACCCCAATTTGAACTTGTCCTGCGCATTCCTTTAACGTATCCATATGTCAAGTTTGAGTTGAATGTGTTGTACCGTTTGGGAGATAATGAACGGAAACTGAAATTTCATATTATTTTCAAAGTGAAAGGGGCATAACTCTGCAAAAAATCATCGAACCATGACCAAATTCCCAAACTTGACCTGTATTTTTTTTCACGACATATCCATATGTCAAGTTTGAGTTTGAATGTTGTTGTACAGTTTGGGAGATAATGAACGGAAACTGAAAAATTTCATTTTTTAAGTAAAAGGGGCATAACTCTGCCAAAAATCATCGAACCATGACCAAATTCGAACTTGACCTGTATTTTCTTGTGACATATCAATATGTCAAATTTGAGTTGAATGTGTGCAACCGTTACTAAGATAATGAACGGAAACTGATGATGACGGAATGACAGAATGACGGAATGACGGAAGGACGGAACAGGGTAACACTCTATGCCTCGGCCATTACATGGCGGGGGCATAAAAATCATATTTTGGTAATATCTGACCTTGTAATTAAAAAAAATCCGTATTTTATAAATACGGACATCATACAAAGTTCCCGTATATAACGAGTGTACGGATCACGGTATATTAGTCATATACGTATTGCATGATATACGGTCCGGTACATTTAAATATTCAAATTTCACTTATTTTTGCCTGTCTATCTATAATATTCGGAATTCCGTACCCTTTATTGTATCCATATATTTTCCGCAGTGGTCATAATGGCGTAAAATTCCGTTTTTAGCGGATTTTAACACAGGGCGATCGTTTCAATGATATAAAAATAACAAACGCCCCGTGATAGCGTGACTTTTATCCAAAGGGGTGGGGGAAATAAAATCACGTGTACCGAAAACATTGAGTCGGTGACCCCCTAATTTTTTTAGTTTATTTGACGAAGTATACATTTTGAAGGACTTTTAAAGAAAAAAATCAAAAAAAAATATTTCATAAATAAGCCGCTTTAAAGCCAAAAATTGCGGCTAAACTGAACGACAAATTTTACAAAAAAAAGACAATTTTCTTTCCATTTTTCAAACATTTTTCGGCTTAAAAACAATAAATTTTATATCAGCTTAAAGGAAAAAATATTTTCCGTCGAATGCTGTAGAATTTAAGATATTTTGTCCGCCAATGGCGTTGAAATACCCGTAAAAAGTTGCCAAGGATATGCAACGACGTCATGTTCGAAAACGGGCTTTGATGGTCAACTTACAAAAATTGGCTGAAGCTATTGAAATAAAATCAACGGAACCTTATCGGAAATATGGTCAATTTTTTGCATGCCAATTTTCAAGACGCTACTCGAAAGTTCGCAAAGTGTCGCGTTCTACCTTAAATAATGATAATTACGACAAGTTCTAAACTGTTTTAATGCAGACCTACAACTATGTTTCACTTGCCTACATGTGTGTCAAACCAAGGTTGAGAATTAGTAATACACCTTGCAGTTTTATGCTTTTATAATGCTCTGAGCAATGCAAAATAGAGGACTTGATTTCAAAAATAATATTCTCAATAGGTATGGAACTGTTATCAATCTTATTAAGAACGTCACCAAGATTCCCATATAACAAACTGGAACTGTTATCAATCTTATTTAGAACGTCACCAAGATTCCCATATAACAAACTGTCAGTTAAAGACTCAATATAAATAGCACAATTATCATTACTCAAAGTATAAAATGATAAATTACAGTAAACATTTGGAGTAGTAACTTCTAGATCAAATGTTGTACACAATGATAGATCAATAGTTAGATGAGAACTAACTTCAGAGGATTATTAATATTATAAAATTGGTCACAAATTTCAATACAGATTTTGTAGCTATAAATGTATCAATAACGCTGCACCCATTTTGATTCATAACTGTTAAGTCTCCAATACCAAAATCATGGCAAATTTTTGTAACAAACTGATTAACTTTATTATTCACTAATACTGTAACACCACCCATTGGACATCCACCTCTAATTGATGGTTTTGCATTACAGCTATAAATTGAATAGGAGTCAGAAATGCTTGTAATGTTATCAGAATAAGTGATCCAAGTTTCTTGTAGACTGATAAATCATAACATTTTAAGAGATTTATAAACTCATTAAATTGTAATTTATAACGAAGGCCTTCAACATTCCATGTAATAAATTTTAACGATCTTGATGTGCAGGGTCTTTTGGCACATCCCTATCCATTATAAAGTTGAGTTGTGTCAATCCTCAGGTTAATCATATCAATACCGGATGTCGACTCAATGGTCTCATGTATATTACTGGTATCAATCAATCTATTAGGCCGTGCACCACGCCTGAATACTCGTGAAATTATTCCTTCCTGATCAGTTTTTTTTTTTTTGGAAATGATAAAAGTTTACCACCTTTAAAGTATTCATTGAATCCCCTTTTGTTCAGATACTCCAGTTGCTGACGTCGGAGGTATGAAATGTCATTTGAAATTCGAATACTATGTGATCGAAGAACTTCTCTACATTGACAGAGCATAAATTTGTCATCTGGATTTTTAAATTTGACAATCACAAGTCTAGGCTAAATATCATATCTCCATGAGCTTCCACAACAGTATCTACATTAAATTCCTCAGAAATGGCTATTCTTAACACCTGCTCCTCAACAACTGACTTAAGATTTCTCACCAAACTTTACAGGAATATGATCAGTACCAAGTCTAGTTGTGCATATCATCGGCTTTTTTGGGTTCAGTAATTTTTGTTAGAGTTATGGCCCTTTAGTCATTTTTAAGTTTGTCGGGAATACTCCTCTTTAATACCACTTATGCAATTATAATGAAATTTTACAGGATTGCTTGGTTAGTGAAGTGCTTCCGCTTGAATGATTTTTGATCGAGGTTGGTCTCTTCAATAAAAGTTGTTTTTTATGTTACCAGCTACACAGACGCTTGTTTAGACTACTAGTCTGAAACTACTGGTCCAATTCCATCACAACTTTACAGGAATGATCAAAACTATGTCTTGTTGTACATCTCATCAACATTGTTTGCTTTTTGTCACAGCTAAGGCCCTTAAATGATTTAAATTTCTAATTTGTCCGGACTTAACTCCTCTTATACTACATTTTGTTCGTATTGTAACTTTAAATGATTGATCTGTAGCTCAAGTACTTGTGCATATTACACAGGTTTTTTTGTTGTTGAATCGTTTTTTGGCTGAGTTATTGACCTTGAATAAAAAGTGCTTTCTGGCCTGTTAATGAGTTCTGTGTCTTCTGCAGCACAGACATTGGCAACGACACATGTGATAACTAGTCGCCCTTGAGTAGTTATAGCCAGGTTTTTGAAGACTTTATGAAATTGAATTTGTAAGGATTTAAAAGGTCCTCATTTACACGTATATCATTATTCTTGTTGCCTATTGACAAGTATCTGTTCAAATAGACACACATATTTCAAGAAATTAAATAGCCATAAGACTAGAAGTAGACTAATTATTAATTTACCTAATTTATGTGTAAAAATGGAAGATTATTACAGTGATACTTTATACTTGCCTCTGACTCTTATTACATGGGAATCAGTATTTGATCCATCCGAACACACTAGCTTTCTTCCATTATCTTTCATGGTTGCTTTTATAATTGTTAAATTGAAGATACACCGTGTTGAATCGAAAGAAGTTGTGTATTGTCCAACATAACGAGGATCTAAATCGCAAACATTTTGTATACAACGTGAAATTGGTGTAATATCGTCCGCATTCTTCCAAACAATTACAGACGTGCCATTTGTGAACATGCAAGTTAATGTTAGATTTCTACCACATTCATCGTAGGCTTCATCAGCTTGATGACTGTTTCTTTGTATAAAAGTACCTGAACCTGCATTTTAACGAAAAACAAAACAAAACATATGTGTACGCTAGCAGAAAAATAAAATACATTACAAATTTATAAGTATAGGTATTCAACAAATGCTAAAGGAAAACGGAAATGGACGGCAATTAGCCAGGTTTAACGGGTTTCAGTTTGTTGAGGGTCCTCTTTTGCAAGCAAAGCTAGGGCAGATGACAACAAGCTGTTTAAACTAAACCATTGCGTTGCATCCCTTTTACAAGCGATAACATGCCTTACCTGAAATCAAAAAGTGATAACAAATGGGCCCTGGATACCTGAGAAATAGGTCAAAAGGTCAAAATGGAACCCCTTTTCACCAGCTTAATCTGAACATTTTTTGCACACTGTAACCCAAAAAATTTGTGTGTACTATTAATTCAAAATTGATCTAATGGTTAAGATGTTGTTGTTTTCTAAATTTAGCTCTGGTTGCCATTTTATTAAACAGTTCAGCCTGTCAATAAGTGAGCTAATCAAAAGATGACATAAAAAAGGAAGGGAAGACCTGGCTGGGGATTGAACTGTTAACCTCGTTCTCCTGGGGGGGGGGGTCAATTTTCACCGTAGGGGTTTCATTTCAACAAAAATGGTAGACATACACAAGAACATATTTCATGCCAAATATCTAAGCTCTACCTCTTTTGGATTTTCACAAGAAGAATTTTTATGTTGTTTATTATATTCATATTAGGAAAATCAATGACCCCTGGGGCAGGGCCAATTTTGACCCTAGGGCTTTAATTTGAACAAACTCGGCAGACATCCACTAGAAGATGTTTCATGCGAAATATCTAAGCTCTAGCTCTTTTGCATTTTCACAAGAATATTTTTTAATTTTTACTACACACATATGAGGAAAATCAATGACCTCTGGGGCAGGCCCAATTTTACCCCTAGGGATTTTATTTCAACAAACACGGTAGCCATACACTAAAACATGTTTCATGCCAAATATCTAAGCTCTAGGTCTTTCAGATTTTTACAAGAAAATTGTAAAGATTCAAAGTTCTTTAAGAAATTAAATTTGTGTACAACTTTGGTAGAGCTTCATGCAAGAAACTTCTCTGCAAAAGTTTCAACAAATTTGACAAGTGCTTTAGGATGATAAGTTGTTTAAAGAAATGTTTGACGCACAGACGGGCGCATGGACGATGGACGACGCACAGTGCGCCATCATAAAAGCCCACCTTGAGACCATTGTCCTCAGTTGAGCTTACAATACCTGCATAACTTACTTATATATTACCATGATAGCTATTAAACTGCAAGAGTATTGTCTTTCCAAAAGAACTAAAGCAATTGATGAAATATTTATAACAATAATCTTAATCATACCTTTAAACAATTTGATCATTTTAATTATTCTAATTAAGAGCTAATTGAATTTTATGAATATGTAATTATTCGATATAATGTTGTGGATTAACTAGAGCATAACTTTATCTAACAAGAGGGCAATGATGGCCCTGAAGTCGCTCACCCTGAGTGGGGCCAGTTTAAACCCCAGGGCTTTTATTTGAACAACTTTTGTAGACACCCATTAGAAGATGTTTCATGCTTAACATCTAAGGTCTAGCTCGTTGGTTTTTTAAAGAAGATTTTTTAAAGTTTTTTCTTTACACATATAGTTAAAAACAATGACACCCCTGGGACAGGGCAAGTTTTGACCCCAGGGCTTTTATTTGAAAATCTTTGTAGACACTTACTAGAAAATGTTTCATGCTTAATATCTAATCGATAGCTATTCGGTTTTTTTTCAAAGAAGATTTTAAGTTTTAGCTATACACATTTAAGGAAAATCATTGACCCCCGGGACAGGGCCAATTTTGACCACAGGGCTTTTATTTGAACAAACTTTGTAGACACTCACTAGAAGATGTAGCATGCTTAGTATCTAAACTCTAGCTATTTGGTTTTCTTCAAAAAAGACTTTTAAGTTTTTGCTATACACATATAAGGAAAATCAATGACCCCGGGCGGGGCAAATTTTGACCCCAGGGCTCTTATTTGAACAAACTTGGTACACATCCATTAGAACATGTTTCATGCTAACGATCTTAGCTCTAGCTCTTTGGGTTCTTTAAAAGAAGATTTTTAAAGTTTTTACTGTATGCATATATGGAAAATCTATGACCCTCGGGGCGGGGAAAATTTTGACCCCAGGGCTTTTATTTGAACAAACTTGGTAGACACCCATTAGTAGATGGTTCATGCTAAATATCTTAGCTCCAGCTCTTTGGGTTCTTTAAAAGACATTTTTTAAAGTTTTTACTATATGAATATAGGATAAATCAATGACACCCTGGGGCGGGGCCAATTTTGACCCCATGGCTTTTATTTGAACAAAATTGGTAGATACTCACTAGAAGATGTTTCATGCTAAATATCTAAGCTCTAGCTCTTTGAGTTTTGTAGAAGAGTTCTGCATGGAATTAAATTCTTTGAATAATTTTCAAAGGTGAAGTTCCTGTGAAATTGGATGAAATTGGCTTAGTGGTTTATGAGGAGATGTCATTTAAAGTAAGAGTTTACGGACGCCGGACGGACGGACGCCGGACGAAAAGCGATCACAAAAGCTCACCCTGTCACTTTGTGACAGGTGAGCTAAAACTTCATGATTTTAACAAGAGAATCATAAACGATAATACTTGAATGTCAATATTAAATGTTGGAAGTATGCAAATAAACATATCAGTATGATGAGTCTGTTCATGGACGGTAGTGGTTGATGCAAGCTACCGTCCATGTCCCCTAGCAACTACTTAAGTCGAATTCAACATACAGATGAGTATATACCGCGTTTATCGTGCCTTTGAGCCTACAATGAGGCACACCCCTGCGGCGTCTAGGCTCTAAGTAAAGAATTTGTGGGCCCTAAACGAGAAACTAAGCAAATAGAATTTTAAAAGTTGAGGTTATGAAGTCTTCATATTACAGATCTCAAAAGACAAGTTTATAATAACAAGACAGTCTGAAGGAGAGCTAAATCTCCTTCTGCAGTGAACATAAATGTATATTTCTGACCTTTTACCAACCATGACCTTGATTTTGTCGCATGCATATCAAAAGCTCATAGTCTCACAATTGTGATTATTTGTGCGAAGTAATTTAAAATCTGCCATAAACTCAAAAAATTATGGAGAATATATAACCTTGACCTTGGGGGAAGCAACCTGGATGTTGAGCTCTGCAGATTGTGTCATGGTGGGGATCATTTGTGCCAAGTAATTTTAAAACCGTTGAAATGTCAAAAAGTTATAGAGCGGACATACAACATAGAATGATGTTTTTACATTGGACTTTGGACTTTCAAGGTTGTGACTTGATTATTGTGCTCTGCCAATGGTCTCACACTTGTAATCATTTCTGCCAAGTCTTCTTTAAAAATTGCAACTGTTTTAATGTTATGGACAGACACGAAATGTAAATTTCTTACATTGACCTGTAAGTGTGACCTTGCCTTGGGGAAAGCAATTCAATTATCAGTGCGCTCTGCACATTGTCTCATAACGGTGATCACTTGTGCCAATTTAATTATAAAACTTTACAATGGTTTAAAAGTTATAGAGCGGACACAAAAAGTATACTTTTTACTATGAAATGAAGACTTTTTTAACATTTGACCTTTAAGTGTGACCTTGACCTTGGGGTAGCAACCAAATTATTGAGCTCTGCGCATTGTATCATTATGGTGATCACTTGTGTCAAGTTATTTCAATTTTTCAGCGGTTTAAAAGTTATAGACGGACACGAAAGTGTTATGGACAGACGGACGGACAGACCGAGGCCATACCTATAATCTCCTTTCCGCTACGCGGAAGGGGATCAAAAAGAAGGCAACATATCATACGAATGAAAAATGTAGCAGGAGAGGGCTACTTCCGAGGCGACAGGTTGCAAAATTATCACAACCTGGCTTCGCAAGTTCCTCTCCCTTTTTACTTGCTACTGATTATAAAGCCTAAAGCTTGGACTCACTTCGTCCCTTTACCCCGAATATTTGCTGCAAGAAATGACACAACACCAGAAAGTTTCCAGTTCTGATTTTTAATACAAAATTAAATACTTATACGACAATGTTCTTTATTTAAACATATAAACTTTAATTTATCAAAGTATAGACATTAAATTCTATAACAACTACCAAATTAATATAAAGAACTTTCAATGCAGAGTAATGGAAAATAGATATACTATTCTTTTACTTTAATAAAGAAATACTAAATAATTTACTTTTATAATACCTAATAAATTTAGTGTGGGAAGGGGCGGTAGCTTGGCTTTGTAACCTTTGCTACAAAGATATATTACATGGGGGCAAATTGGCTTTTTTAAGTTCAAGCGCGGTTACGCATGACACTGCAACAATGTGAAAATTTTATTACATAGGAATTGTACAACACTTAGCAGAATTTTCTTTTTGTGAAAAATATGAACAAGGCAAGCAAAGCATATAGTAAACCTTAACTAGTTAACAAATAGTGGAATCGGTGAAATGTTGCCTAATTACAACTAGTTTTAAATCAAGTAAATTATAATTAAATATGTAATAATGATTATATATTTCAAACGAACTAAATAGTTTTGTAATGCTACAACATGCATCCAAAGCAGGTCGACATTCCGAAATAAATGACAGGAAGAAAGGATTACCTTTGTGAATGATAGCATAAACTGATAACACAACCAAATATAGGATGTTCATCGTTACCTGAAAAGTAAAAATCAAAACAAGCAAATTCGTTGAATTTACATCCCCCGCCGAGTATTGGTTATAATTAATACAACAACTGAAGACATAAGGCTTTATTTATACATTTATCATGGCATAAACAGTAATATTCTTTGAACTTGATAAATATTCAGGGCAATAACAGAGCCATAACTTTGTGTTAAATAGTAAAATCTGGAAATGCCAATGAGATGTATGCATACTACATAACTAATCAAGGGCCATAAATCTAAGTTAAAGTGTCTGACCGGAACAAGCGGACGATATGCGCATCTCCTCTTGGTATTGATGATTCCCATAAAGTTTCGTTTAATTCCAGCCAGTAGTTGCAGAGAAGGAGTGCGGAAACGATTTTTACTCTATATGCATACTACATAACTAATCAAGGGCCATAACTCTTAGTTAAAGTGTCTGACCGGAACAAGCCGACGATATGCGCATCTGCTCTTGATAGTGATGATTCCAATAAAGTTTCGTTGAATTCCAGCCTGTAGTTGCAGAGAACTACTCCGGAAACGATTTTTACTCTATATGCATACTACATAACTAATCAAGGGCCATAACTCTGAGTTAAAGGGTTGGACCGAAACAAGCCGACGATATGCGCATTTCCTCTTGATATTGATGATTCCCATAAAGTTTCGTTGGATTCCAGCCAGTAGTTGCAGAGAACTACTCCGGAAACGAAATTCGGACGGACGGATGGACGGACGTACCAATTTTTCAGGCTTATGAGCTATTTCTATTGTTCTTTTCTTTTGTTTCCTTGTGGGCTAACTAATGTTTCCTTATGAGCTAACTATTATTAACGGAATGAAGTACTTTGTTCTCTTTTGTCCCAGTGTACCGTTAGTTAGCTCATATACCTTAAATGTTTGTGCGGAAGGACGGACGGACGGAAAGACAGCGCCAAAACTATATCCCCCTCCCGATTCCATCGGCGGGGGATAACAAGCATTTGAAGTGGTTAAATATGTGTCATTGCATACTTATGTCATATGCATCTCTGTAACAATTCTTATAGGATACTTCAACAAGAGGGCCATGATGGCCCTGAAATCGTTCACCTGTATATAGGCCCCCGGAGCGGGTCAGTTTAAACTCCAGGGCTTTTATTTGTACAAACTTGGTAGACACCCATTAAAAGATATTTCATGCTAAACATCTAAGGTCTAGCTCGTTGGGTTTTTTAAAAGAAGATTGTTTAAAGTTGTTTTCTTTACACATATAATAAAAAACAATGACACACCTGGGGGAGGGCCAGTTTTGACCCCAGGGCTTTTATGTGAACAATCTTTGTAGATACTTACTAGAAAATGTTTCATGCTTAATATCTTAACTCTAGCTATTCGGTTTTTTTCAGAGAAGATTTTTAAGTTTTTGCTATACATATATAAAGAAAATCAATGTCCCCCGGGGCGGGGCCAATTTTGACCCCAGGGCTTTTATTTGAACAATCTTTGTAGACACTCACTAGAAGATGCTCCGTGCTTAATATCTAAACTCTAGCTATTTGAGTTTTTTCAAAGAAGATTTTTAAGTTTTTGCTATACACATATAAGATAAATGAATGACCCCCGGGGCGGGGCCAATTTTGACCCCAGGGCTTTTATTTGAACAAACTTTGTAGATACTCACTAGAAGATGTTTTATGCTTAGTATCTAAACTCTAGCTATTTGTTTCTTTCAAAGAAGATTTTTTTCAAGGTTTTGCTATACACATATAAGGAAAATCAATGGCACCCAGGGCGGGGCCAATTTTGACCCCAGAGCTCTTATTTGAACAAACTTGGTACACATCCATTAGAGCATTTTTTATGCTAAATATCTTAGCTCTAGCTCTTTGGGTTCTTTAAAAGAAGATTTTTAAGTTTTTAATATATGCATATTGGGAAAATCAATGACCCCCTGAGGCGGGGCTTATTTTGACCCCAGGGCTTTTATTTGAACAAACTTGGTAGACACCTATTAGAAGATGTTTCATGCTAAATATCTTAGCTCTAGCTCTTTGGGTTTTTTAAAAGAAGATTGTTTAAAGTTGTTTTCTTTACACATATAGTTAAAAACAATGACACACCTGGGGGAGGGCCAGTTTTGACCCCAGGGCTTTTTTTTACTTTTTACTTTATGCATATAGGGACACTCAATGACCCCTGAGGCGGGGCCAATTTTGACCCAAGGGCATTTATTTGAACAAACTTGGTAGACACTCACTAGAAGATGTTTCATGCCAAATATCTAAGCTCTAGCTCTTTGGGCTTTTTAGAAGAAGATATTTAATTTTTTTCTTTTGGTTGCCATGGCAACCAGAGTTCTGCATAGAATTTAAGTTTTTGAACAATTTTCAAAGGTGACCACCAAAGGAACATTCCTGTGAAGTTTGGATGAACTTGGCTTAGTGGTTTATGAGGAGATGTCATTTAAAGTAAAAGTTTACGAACGACGGACGGACGCCGGGCGAAAAGCGATCACAAAATCTCACCCTGTCACTTTGTGACAGGTGAGCTAAAAAAGTACAATGCTAACTAAAAGAGTTATTATTTTCCTTCTTAAATAGATAAGTTTCATTTTGTAAGCAATTAGCATTGTAATTTGTTTAATCAGCCAAAACTCTTCAATATACTTTTATTCGTGCAAAGAATGATTTAGGAGTTTTTTATCATTCACGTTTTGTTTTATTTTTCATTCAAATTACACAAAATAATGCATGTAGGAGGGAATTGAGATGTCAGAAAATAACTAAAGAAACAAACATGAAACTGACAAAGGATAACATCCGATAGAAATAAGAAAATTATAATGGCGAGGCCCGTCCAATATATAAGATGTTACGGGCTTGTTAGAGTTTGTGTTGGTCAATCCAAATGTCTAATAGTTATTGCTCATAAATGCATAGCATCATAAAAATATACAAGAGGGCCATGATGGCCCTGAGTCGCTCACCAGAAACAACTGTTTTTCAGTGTTATTTTTCAAATGAACTTGCTGAAAGGCCAGTCCAGCTCAACTTTCACTTGCCCTTCTAAATATTGAAATATTTTGCCCAAAGGATTTGTAAAAAAATATCTATGTTGCCATGAGACTATGTAGAATAAATGCAAAATAAATGACCACTACAGCAGAGTTAATTTTGATAGTACATTTTTTTCTTTATAACTTTTGTGAATGAATTCACAAGATGTCACATGCAAAATATGTATGGTCTTGACAGTTTGGGACAACAAATTTTTATATAAATACATCCTATATGGTAGCGTAACTGTACTTCAAAAAAATGACAAAAGGCCAAAAAAGGTAAAAAATATCAAAATAACGCCAGATGATAACAAAATCAATTCAGCATCAGAAATTACACCTTTGTCCTCTCAAATCTGTAAGTCAAAAAATAAGAAAGTAGGTCAAATGCTATGAAAAATACCAAAAGTAGGTAAAATAATATCAAAATTCAATTTGGCATCAAAAGTTATACCTATGGTCAGAAATTACACCCCAGGTCCAAACTTAAAGTATGTATGTAAAAAAAAACAAGAAAATGGGTCAAATGGTGTCAAATATATCATAAATAGGTCAGCTGATATAAAAATTCAATTCAACACCAAAAATAACACCCTTAGTCCAAATTCCAAGTATGTATGTAAATAAACAAGGAAGTACATGTAGGTAAAATTTCAAAAATAGATCAGATTATATCAAAATTTGATTCGACATCAGAAATAACACCCTTGGTCCAAATTTCATGTCTGTATGTAAAAAAGCAAGAAAGTAGATCAACTGTTCAAATACACCTGATATCATAATTCAATATGTCATTAGGAAATAACACCCGTGATCCAAATGTCTAGTCTGTACATAAAACAAGATTGCATTTGAGAAAAATGCTATGCCACCGCATTAATACAACACTAAACAAGGGTGTCATAGTCACAAAATACGCCCGTTTACGAAAGCTTTAGATGGAGATGGGGGCATTATGGATAAGTGTTATCTAGCAAGCAAGTTTTTATTCTTGGCACTGTGTTGTTAAATGAACCTTAAAACAAATCAGTAGGGAAGATATGCACAGGATGTGTGACCTTGACCTTGGTCGCAGGGACCTGAATTTTATGCACGGCACTCAGCCTCACAATGATGAACATTTGTGCAAAATTATATTGAAATCCCTCTATGCATGTAGAAGTTTTGCTCCAGACAAGCGTTTTTCTATGAGCTCTAACTGTGACCTTCACCTTTGACCTAGAGACTTGGTTCATGTGCAGGGCACTACGTCTCATGGTGGTGAACAATCCTATAAAGTAACATTAAAATTCCTCCATGCATGTAGAAAATATGCTCCGGACAACATCTGGATATTTAATCATCTCCAGTGACCTTGACCTTGCAAATATTAATCTAAATTAAATGGTCACACCTGTAGTCATGATAGTTACCATTTGTGCTACAATCCATCAATAAATGATGACTAAATGGTCCCTATACACATCTTCAAATTTTTATCTGAACTCTGACCTCTATGTGTAACATTGACTTTGGTCGCAGGGATCTGAATTTTGCGTGCGACACTCAGCCTCACAATGGTGAACATTTGTGCCAAATTATATTGAAATCCCCCTATGAATGTAGAAGTTTTGCTCCGGACAAGCGTTTTTCAATGAGCTCTAAGTGTGACCTTGACCTTTGACCTGGAGACCTGGATCATGCATGGAGCAATACATATCATGGTGGTGAACATTTCCATAAAGTATTATAAAAATTCTTCCATACATGTAGGAGATATGCTCCAGACAAAATCTGGATATTTCACCATCTTTAGTGACCTTGACCTTGCATATATTGACCTAAGGTACATGTGTCACAGCCGTAGTCATGATAATGACTATTTGTGTTACAATCCCTCAATAAATGATGATTAAATCGTCCCTATACACATCTTCATATTTTTATCGAAACTTTGACCTCTATGTGTGACCTTGACCTTGGCCGCAAGGACCTGAATCTTGCGCGCGACACTCCGCCTCACAATGGTGAACATTTGTGCCAAGTAATATTGAAATCCCTCTATACATGTGGAAGTTTTGCTCCGGACAAGCATTTTTCAATGAGCTCTAAGTGTGACCTTGACCTTTGACCTAGAGACCTGGTTCATGTGTGCGACACTGCTCCTCATAGTGGTGAACATTTCTATGAAGTTTCATTAAAATCCCTCCATACATGTAGGAGATATGCTCCGGACAAAATTGGACGCCACCCGCCCGCCCGCCAGCCCGCCAGGGGCGTTCCCATAATACGTCCCGTTTTTCAAACGGGCGTATAAAAGTAGTGTAGGAACAGTTTCTTTTTTATTCTATCCAATTGAAGATTGTCATAATGCATAGATTCCTGACCTATCTATTTCTTATCATCAGATTCGTGGATAAATATATTGTTAATCCAATAAAAGATCAGAGTAGGAATACATCAATGCACTTGAGTCTAGAGAATTTGGTGGTGAAGGTCATATTTCACACAGCCTAAATTTCATGACTACATCAAAGGACTACACAGTAAGACACGCACAATCTAGGTCAGCTGATATCAAAGTTCACTTTACATCTTAATCTGTACACGTGGTTCAAATTTAATAGCTGTACATCAAAGGACAAGAGAGTAAGTCATATCATCAAAATCTAGGGGCGGAACCAATTTTGACCCCAGGGCTATAATTTGAACAATCTTGGTAGAGGTTCACTTCGCAAAGTCGCATGCGATATATTTACCCTCTAGCCTTTGTCAATTCAGAGAAGACGATTTTTCAAGTTTTTACTTTATACATATAAGGAAAACTATCGCCTTTGGGACAGGGCAATTTAAACACTAGGGGCATAATTAAAACAACTTTATTAGAGGACCCATAGATGATATTATATACCAAATATCAAAGCTCTAAGCCTTGTACCTTCAGACAAGAAGATGTTAAATTTTTACTATATTTTTATAGTGAAAATCAATGACCCCTGGGGGTTGGGCAAATTTTGACCCCAGGGCTATTATTTGCACAATTTTGCTAGAGGTTCACTACACAATGTTTAATGCAAAATATCTTAACTATAGCCTTTGTAAATTTAGAGAAGATGATTTTTTTATGTTTTTAGTATAAACATATAAGGAAAACCTATGGCCCCTGGGGCTGGGCTAATTTTGACACTAGAGGCAAAATATGAACAACTTTGGTAGAGTACCTATAGATGATATCATTTAACAAATATTAAAGCTCTAAGCCTTGTACCTTCAGACAATAAGATTTTTTGATTTTTTACTTTATGTATATATTGAAAAGACATTACCCCCGGTGCGGGGACAATTTTGACCCCAGGGCTATAATTTGAACCTTCTTGTTAGAGGTTCACTACACAATCTTTCATGCAAAATATCTAACCTTTAGCAATCGTCAATTGCTAGAATAATTTTGTTTTAAGGTTTTTACTATAAGTTTTTACTATATACATAAAAGGAAAACCAATGACCCCAGGGCTATAATTTTTGTAGGCGTCTAGCAGACAATGCCTAATGCAAAATATCTAAGCTCTAGGCCTTTTGGGTTTTTACAAGAAGATTTTTAAAATTTATTCTTATAATTCCTTTTGGTTGCCATGGCAACAAGATTTCTGCATGAAATGCAATTCTTTAAACAACTTTGGAAGCCCTTCACCCAAGGATCAATCCTGCCAAGCTTGGTTGAAATTGGACTAGTGGTTTTTCACAGGAAAATTTTTAAAAGTTCACTATATAACCTATATAACACAAAAAACACACACACATACACACATACATACACACAGGTGAATCGCTATATGCCACCACATCGCAGATGCTGTGGTGGCATAAAAAAGAAAAATATAGAACTGCCACTGTCATGGCGTGAATATCCCCGCATACCACTTTGTTTGAATCAACAGTGACCATTGAGAGCTCAAAGACAACCTCCCTGCAAAATCTGAGGTTACTAAGCCAGTGCATTGCTATGTAATGGATTCTACATGCTATAATGTGAAAATGTCAAAATCCATACACTGCGGACAGGCATTTTTAAGCATTTGAGCACACAAGCTTATTATAGTAAAATCCCCATGACCTTGATCTTTGACACAGTCACCTAAAAATCAAAAGGGGTCATCTACTAGTCATAAACAACCTCAATTCCAAATATGAAGACAGTTGACCAAAGCCTTCTTAAACAATTGAGCGGACAAGCTTTTTCTAGTCAAGGCCCCTGTTACCTTGACCTTTGACCCAGTGACTTCAAAATCAATAGGGATCATCTACTAATCGTGACTAACCACCATCCCAAATATGAAGATTGTGGGTCAACGGATTCCTAGGTTATTGGGCGGTCAAGCTTTTTGAAGTCAAGGCCCCTATGACCTTGACCTTTGACCTTCTGACCTCAAAATCAATAGGGGTCATCTACTAATCATGACAAACCTCCTTCCCAAATATGAAGACTGTGCATCAAAGGATTCTTAAGTTATTGGGTTGACAAGAAAAAAAAACCGACAGACGCCAGACGGCCGGCTAACAGGACGGACAAGTTGATTCCAGTATACCCCCCTTACAACTTTATTGTGGGGGGTATTAAAAGATTGCATTTGTAAAAAATGCTTTGCCATCGCATTAATACAACACTAAATAGAAGTGTAGGAACAGATTTTGTTTTGTTTCTATACAATTGAAGATTGTCATAATGCAAAGATCCCTGACCTATCTAATTCTTATTATCAGATTAGTGGTTAAATCAATTGTTATTCCAATAAGAGATCAGAGTAGAAATATATCAATGCAGTTGAGTCTAGTGAATTTAGTGGTGAAGGTTATATTTCACACAGCCTAAATTTCATGATTACATCAAAGGACAACACAGTAAGACACTTTGTCAAAATCTAGGTCAAAATTTCATTGCTGTACATCAAAGGACAAGAAAGTAGGTCACTGTCCCCTTGGGAAAGGCAAAATTTTGACCCAAGGGTTTAATTCAAAACAATCTTGATACAGGTCCACCAAACAACATTTCATGTCAAATATCTAAGCTGTTGCTTTCTCCAATCCCGAAAACATTTGTTTTAGTTTCTCACGGTTTTTACTATGTGTACATAATGAGAATCAATGCCCCGGGAAAAAACCAGAGGAAAAATTTGAATAACTTTAGTAGAGGACCTATAGTTAATATCATATAGCAAACATCAAAGCTCTATGCTTTGTACCTTCAGACAAAAAGATTTTTTATTTTTTTGATATATGTACATAATGAAAATCAATGACCCCCGGGACAGAGCCAATTTTGACCCCAGGGCTATTATTTGAACAATCTTGGTAGAGGTTCACTTCGCAAAGTCTCATGCCAAATATTTAACCTCTAGCCTGTGTCCGTTTAAAGAAGACAATTTTTTACTATATACATAAAAGGAAAATCTATGACCCCCGGTGCGGGGGTAATTTTAACCCTAGAGGCAAAATTTGAACAGCTTTGGTAGAGTACCTATAGATGATTTCATATAACAAATGTTTAAGCTCTAAGCCTTGTACCTTCAGACAATAAGATTTTTTACTATATGTACATATTGAAAATCAATGACCAAGGGGCGGGGCCAATTTTGACCCAAGAGATATAATTTGAACAATCTTGGTAGAGATTCACTACACAATGTTTCATAACAAAATATTTGACCTCTAGCATTAGTCAATTGCTAGAAGATTTTTTTATAAGTTTTTACTATAAGCATATAAGGAAAACTTATGTCTGTATATAAAAAAGGAAACAAATGTAATCTCTCTTTAGGCCTTATTTTATTTTCTGTGGGAAAATTCTCTACTGAATACACTGACCTACAAATGAACCTGCAGAAAGATGAACAGAATGATGCAATTAATGGGATACCGAATTCTAAAGCTAAATGTTATTTGATGTTTTTATGTTATTGTTACCTAGCAAACACGATTGCATACACAACAAATTATAGTACCAAAAATAGATTTTGCCATAGTGAGTTTGGGGGTCAGGGTCTTCTTTAAGCATGTCAAATGAAAAACAAAGTGCAGATATGTTTTCTGTTCAGATACAAAGCACATAATGTAATCATTGATTCAATGTAAACAGTATTCTTAATTCACAACAAATTAAGCATTTACTGTATAACATAGCTGTTTACTGTCTTTTTAATTAAGTATTACCTATTTCTGAACACATTTACAATTTAAAATCATCATTAGTGACAGGTTGTTGTTAATCATTATGTATATGTTAGTGTTCTATCATGCAGTTCTACAGAAAGGCAATGATAGTGACAGGAGAATGTTTTTAATTCCTGTAGTACAGCTACGGGTAAATACTAACATATTAAGTGTCCAGCATTATTTTTTCAACCTATGAAAATGCTGCATTCCTTAAAAATTTTGTTTGTTATTTTCATAGAAGGATAAACGTTGATACTATATCAAAATCTGTTCATAGTAGCCTTCTTTTTATCAAAGTGTGTCATAGACCCACTAAATAACTAGAAATGTGTCATCATGCAACGGATGCCACCGATAGCAACCAAAATTTCAGATGTTATAATAATTAGTTTCAAATTTGTTTGCACACATTATTTTTTTCATTTTAAGTTCAAAGCCCTTAAAACTATTCAATGTTAACACAAACCATTTTTATACAAAGTTCAAGGCACCGAAACTATTCAGTGTTAACCTTTTATAAATTGCATATGATGCATATTTGTAGCCGAAATAATGGTTACATACATTTCCACAAAAGTGCTGAAACTGAAAATTCAAAATTTTTCCAACATTCAAGAAAGATAACTTTGTCCAAAATCATTGAACCACGACAACATTCAAACTGGAACTGCTTATTCCTAAGATGCATCTATGTCAAATTTGAGTTGAATGTGTACAACCATTTGGGAGATAATGAACGGAAACTAATTTCTGATTTTTTTTTCAAAGTTCAAGAGGGATAACTCTGTCAGCTATTATCAAACCATGACCAAATTCGAACTTGACTAATGTATTCTTATGACATATCCATATCTTTAATTAGTTGTTGAATATGTACAACTGTTGGGAAGATAATGAATGTGAACAATTTCCTTTTTTAAGTTAAAGGGGCATAAATCTGCCAAAAATCATCGAACTGTGACCAAATTCGAACTTGACCTGTGCATTCCTTTAACATGTCCATATGTAAAATTTCAGTTGAATATGTAACATTGTTAGGGAGATAATGAACAGAAACTGAAAATTTCATATTATTTTTAAAGTGAAAGGGGCATTACTCTGCCAAAAATCATTGAACCATGACCCAATCAAACTTGGCCTGCGCATTCTTTTAACGTATCCATATGTACAATTTTAGTTGAATGTGTAATACCGTTGGGGAGATAATGAACGGAAACTGAAAATTTAATATTGCTTTCAAAGTGAAAGGGGCATAACTCTGCCAACAAGCATTTGATAGTATTGCGGGCAATACAGTAGTCCCCTACCGGTCCCTCAAAAAGTTCTTTAATTGTCATACACTCCTGTGTATTGCCATTTATAATGAATTTGAGGATGAAGTCTGTATTTGAAAATATCGACCACAAAACATAATAAAATAAGTTTGTTTATATCACAGTAATGTGTTAAGTTTCCATGCTTAGTAAGGAAATTATGTTTATACAACCTTGTCATATTATTACGATGTGGGATTTTAAAGTAAATCCTATAAGGAATGAAGAAGTTGGAGTGAAAATACCAGTTTCTCGAAAAAAATCTAAGTTCAAGGGGGACATAATTCTGGAAATAGTCTTGCTAGAGTATTTAACCTTCTCAAAAATGTCGAGTGATAATAAGAAACATATATATGAAGTTTGAAGTAGATACATTAGGAAATAAAGAAGTTATTTAAAAAAGACAACATTTTTTCCCCTAAAAAATTTAAGTTCAAGGGAGGTAATATTAATATTTTTTGTGCTAGAGTTATAAACCTTGTCACATATGATGTGGTTGATGACCAGGAACTTATATTTAAAGTTTGAAGTAAACACCTTAAGAAATAAAGAACATAGAGTGAAAAAGCTGAAAAATTTAAATCAGAAATCTTGAAATTCAGGCTATTTGTTGCCATAGCAACCAGAATTTTCAACATAGGAAGAAAATAAAAAGATGTGCATAATCTCCAGACTGCCATCTACCCATATTTCAAGTTTCATAAAAATATTTTCAGTACTTTTTGAGTTATCACTGGATCCAGTTTATGTGTTAAATTTGCCATATTTTCAGACTATTTGTTGCCATAGCAACCAGAATTTTCAACATAGGAAGAAAAAAAAAAGACGTGCATAATCTCCATACTGCCATCTATCCATATATCAAGTTTCATAAAAATATTTTCAGTACTTTTTGCGTTATCGCGGGATCCAGTTTTGTGGACGGACGGACTGACGGACTGACAGACAGACAGACAGACAGACGGACAGACAGACGGACAGACAGACAGACGGACAGACGGACGGAGGGTAAACCTAAAGTCCCCTCCGGTTAAACCGGTAGGGGACTAAAAATCATCTAACCATGACCAAATTCGAATTTGACCTGCGCATTCCTTTGACATATCCATATGTCAAGTTTGAGTTGAATGTGTAATACCGTTGGGGAGATAATGAACGGAAACTGAAAATTTCATATTATTTTCAAAGTAAAAGGGGCATAACTCTGCCAAAAATCATAGAACCATGACCAAATTCAAATTGACCTGTATTTTCTCATGATATATCCATTTGTCAAGATTGAGTTGAATTTGTAATACCGTTGGGGAGATAATGAACGAAAACTGAAAATTTCATGTCATTATCAAAGTAAAAGGGGCATAACCCTGCTAAAAGTCATCGAACCATGACCAAATTAAAACTTTGCCTGCGCATTCCGTTGACATATACATATGTCAAGTTTGAGTTGAATGTGTTATACCGTTGGGGAGATAATGAACGAAAACTGAAAGTTTCATATTATTTTCAAAGTGAAAGGGGCATAACTCTGCCAAATATCATCGAACCATGACCAAATTCAACTTAGCCTGTATTTTCTCATGACATATTCATATGCCAAATTCGAGGTGAATCTGTAATAATGTTGGGGAGATAACGAACAGATAATGTTGGGGAGATAACGAACAGAAACTGAAAATTTCATGTTATTTTCAAAGTTAAAGGGGCATAAATCTGCCAAAAATCATCGAACCATGACCAAATTCAAATTTGGATTGTATTTTTTATGACATATCCATATGCCAAATTTGGGTTGAATGTGTAATACCGTTTGGGAGATAATGAACGGAAACTTTAAAAATTCATAGTATTTTCAAAGTAAAAGAGACATAGCTCTGCCAAAAATCATCGAACCATTACCAAATTTGAACTTGACCTGTATTTTCTCATGACATATCCATATGCCAAATTTGAGTTGAATGTGTGCAACTGTTACTGAGATAATGAACGGAAACTGATGATGACGGAATGACTAAAGGACGGAATGACGGGACAGGGTAACACTATATGCCCCAGCCATTATATGGCGGGGGCATAAAAATAGAAATGCAGTGATGTAATTAAGTGAATATGAATGAAACCAAAGCTTGACATTATAAGTCCTTATAATGTGCTCAAGTTATTTCATAAATATTTCTCTTGCCAGAGGTCATGACCTCAAATAATTTCATCAGCAAACAGGTCATTCACATGTATGAAAGACATTCCAACATGAGTTGTTTTACTTTCATTAAACTATAATTTGAAGAAATGCTATGGTCCGGGGTATTTTAGCTTTAGCAGCCCCAAAAAGGGGCCAATCAAATAAATATGAGCAATTTTTATAAAAGATTACTATAAGAATGCGAATAACAAAGTGATCATCCATCAATAAGATCTGTAGAAAAAGCTGTCTAAAGGTTCATATTATTTTTAGCTCCCTTTACCCCTAACAGGGGCCAATCAAATTAATATGAGCAAACATAATAAAAGACTACATAAAAATGCTACAGACAAAGTTTGGTGATCATCCATCAATTAGTTCTGTAGAAGAAGATGTCTAAAATATTTTCTATTTTTAGGTCTAGAGACACCTTAAAGGGGCCAATCAAATTAACATGAGCAAATTCGATGAAAAATTACCCAAAAATGCTAGACAAAGTTTAGTGATCATCCTCCAATTGGTTCTGTAGAAGATGTATAAAGTTTTTTTCTATTTTTAGCTCTCTTGACCCCTAAAAGGTGCCAATTGAAATCATATGAGCAAATTTAGGTGTGACTGTCACAAGGATGTTTCAGACCAAATTTGAAGTAAATCTGTCCAGCGGTTTCAGAGAAGAAGATGATTGTTGACGCATGACGTCGGACGACGGACTACGGACGCCGGACTATCCCCCTTTGATACAAATAGCTCACCCTGAACGATCGGTTCTGGTGAGCTAACAAGAGCAACCGCCGAGTGGGGGCAATGCTCCTCATTTTTTTACTTTTTATAGCAAATAAATAAACAAATTTTAACAAATCTTAAAGAAAACAAGAGGGCCATGACGGCCCTGAGTCGCTCACCAGAAACAACTGTTTTCAGTGTTATTTTTTAAATGAACTTGCTGAAAGGCCAGTCCCGCTGAACTTTTACTTGCCCTACTGGTTATTGAAATATTTTGCCCTAATGTTTTGGAAAGGCTTTGTTAAAAATATCTATGTTGCAAGTGTGTTCCCATGAGACTATGAAGAATAAAAATATACAGAATAAATGACCACTACAGTAGGGTTAATTTTGATGGAACATTTTATCTTTATAACTTTTGTGAACGAATACACAAAATGTCACATGCAAAATATGTAAGGTGTTTACAGTAAGTTTGGGACAACAAACTTTTTATACATCCTATATGGTAGCATAACTGTACTTATAAAATGACAAAAGACCAAACAAGGTAAAAATTATCAAAAGAAGGCCAGATGATAACAAAATTCAATTCAGCATCAGAAATTACACCCCTTGTCCAAATTCTGTAAGTAAACAAGAGGGCCATACTGGCCCTGAAATCGCTCACCTGTATATAGGCCCCTTGGCCAATGCCAATTTTAAACAAGGGACTTTTATTTGAACACACTTGGTAGCCAGGCATTAGATGTTTCATGATAAATATCTTAGCTCTAACACTTTGGGGTATATAAGAAGATTTTTAAGTTTTTACTATATACATATAGGAAAAACAATGAAACAAACTTGGTAGACACTAACTAAAAAATATTTTATGCTTAGTATTTAAACTCTAGCTTTTTTGTTTTTTTAAAAGAAGATATTTTAGGTTTTTACTCTATACAAAATAATGAAAATTTAAGACCCCCTGGGGCGGGGCAAAATTTACCCAAGGGCATTGATTTGAACAAACTTGGTTGACATTCACTAAAAGATGTTTTATGCTTAATATCTAAGCTCTAGCTATTTGGTGTTTTTAAAAGAAGAGTTTTTTAAAGTTTTTACTATAAACAAAATAATGAAAATTTAAAACCCCCTGGGGCGGGGCCAATTTTTACCCCAGGGCATTGATTTGAACAAACTTGGTTAACATCCACTAGAAGATGTTTCATGCTTAATATCTAAGCTCTAGCTATTTGGTGTTTTTAAAAGATTTTTTTTTAAGTTTTTACTATATAAAATAAGGAAAATCAATGATCCCTCGGGGCGGGGCCAATTTTGACCCCAGGGCATTTATTTGAACAAACTTGGTAGACATCCAGTAGAAGATGTTTCTTGCTTAATATTTAAGCTCTAGCTATTAGGGGTTTTAAACAGAAGATTTTTTTTTTAATTTTACTTAATACAAATAAGGACAATGAATGACCCCCGGGGCAGAGTCAATTTTAACCCATGGCATTTATTTGAACAAACTTGGTAGACATCCAGTAGAAGATGTTTCTTGCTTAATATTTAAGCTCTAGCTATTAGGGGTTTTAAACAGAAGATTTTTTTTCAAATTTTACTAAATAAAAAATAAGGACAATCAATGACCCCCGGGGCAGAGTCAATTTTAACCCATGGCATTTATTTGAACAAACTTGGTAGACACTGACTAGGTGATTTTTCATGCCAAATATTTTAGCTCTAGCTCTTGCGCCATTCTAAAATAAGATATTTAAAGGTTTTTTCTTTCGGTTGCCATGGCAACCAGAGTACTGCTTGGAATTAAATTCTTTGAACAATGTTTAAAGTTGACTACCAAAGAAACATTCCTGTGAAGTTCGGATGAAATTGGCTGAGTGGTTTATGAGGGGATGTCATTTAAAGTAAAGGTTTATGGACGGACGCCGGACGAAAAGCGATCACAAAAGCTCACCATGTCTGTGTGACAGGTGAGCTAAAAAATAAGAAAGTAAGTCAAATGATATCAAAAATACAAAAAGTAGGTCAAATAATATCAAAATTCAATTTGGCATCAGAAGTTACACCCATTGTCCAAATTTTAAATGTGTACGGCGCAAAACAAAAAGGTAGTTCAAGCGATATCAAAAATATCAAAAGTAGGTAAGGTGATATCAAAATTCCATTCTGCATCAAAAATTACACCCCCAGTCCAAACTTAAAGTTTTTATGTCAAAAAACAAGATAATAGGTCAAATGATGTCAAATATATCATAAATAGGTCAGCTGATATAAAAATTCAATTCAACATCAAAAATTACACCCTAAGTCCAAATTTCAAGATTGTATGTCAAAAAACAAGGAAGTACATGTAGGTAAAATATCAAAAATAAATCAGATTACATCAAAATTTGATTTGACATCAGAAATTACACCTTTGGTCCAAATTCCATGTCTGTATGTCAAAAAGCAAGAAAGTAGATCAACTGATATCATTCATATCAAAAGTTGGTCACCTGATATCATAATTCAATATGACATTAGAAAATTACACCCATGGTCCAAATTTCTAGTTTGTACATAAAAGAAATTTAAAAAAAAACAAGTAAGTCTTGCAATATCAAAAAAATATGAAAAGTAGGCTAGTGGATATAAAAATCAAATTCGTTAATTGGATTATGCGCTAATATGTAAGCCATTCAATATCTCTGTACTGTCCCATCCATGCAAATATGGAAACAAAAGAGAGCAAATAACATATATATCATTTAGTGAATATATATCTAGAAATTTACAAGAATAATTTTCATTTACTATTTTTAGCTATGGCAGCCCTTAAAGGGATCCAAACAAAATTATGAAAACGAATTGCAAGAACAAAACGCAAGAATACTTCAAACCGAAATTGATGAGTATCCATCTAGCGGTTTCAGTGATTAATCAAGAAATTCCATATCATGCGTCCAGGGACTCCTTTATGCCCCACAAACTTTGTTTGTGAGGGTATAATTAGAGGTCAGTAGAGGACCAATAGATAATGATTTATACCAAGTATTTAAGCACTACGCCAAAGCTACAGTATCAGACAAGAAGATTTTTAAAGATTTACTATATAACATTATGTAATAAAACTAGTGACCCCGAGGGTGGGGACATTTTTGACCCAAGGGAACAATTTCAACAACTTTTGTACAGACTACAGGATGATACATACCTAATATTTAAATAGGCCTAGTGGATTTGGAGAAGATTTTTCTACATGAGTCTATGTAGAACAGTGATCCTGTGTCGGGGTCATCATTTTTTACCCAAGTGGGATACTTTGAACAATTTTGGTAGAGGACCACTAGACAATAATACACACCAAATATCAAGGCTCTGGGCAAAGAAATTTTTTAAAGTTTGTTCTTTCCATTGCCATGGTAACTAGACTTCTGCACGGAATTCAATTTATTGAACAATTTTCAAAGGTGACAGTTTGGATGAAACTGGTTTAACTGTTTATAAGGAGATGTAGTTTAAGACAGATGCCAGACGAATTTAGATCACAAAAGCTCAACTCATCACTTTGTGACAGGTGACTTAAAAATCTTTAATTTTGACCCCAGGGCTTTTATTTTAACAAACTTGGTAGACACCCACTAGATATTTCATGCTTGATATCTAAGCTTTAGCTTTTTTAAATTTTGACCCTAGGTTTTTTTTTAACAAACTAGGTAGAAACCCACTAAATGTCCCCCTGTGACGGGCTTATTATGATCCCATGGTTTTTATTTAATCAATTTTGGTAGACACGCATTAGAACATGGTTCATGCAAATATCTTAGCTCTAGCTCTTTTGGTTTTTTTAAAAGAAGATTTTATCATTAACATGTTAGGAAAATCAATGACCCCCCACCCCCGGGTGTGACCAATTTTAACCCAAGGGCTTTTATTTGAATAAACTTGGTAGACACACTATAGGAGATGTTTAATGTTATGTATCAAAGCTCTAGCTCTTTGGGTTTTTTAAAAGAAGATATTTTAAGTTTTTACTATAAACATGTAAGGAAAATTAATGACCTCATTGGGCGGGGCCAATTTTGACCCTTAGACTTTTATGTAGACACATACTAGAAGATGTTTCTTGCCAAATATCTAAGCTCTAGCTCTTTGGGGATTTTTTAAAAAAGATTTTTTAAATACAATGTATAACTATATACATTTAAGGAAAATTAATGACCCCGGGACAGGGTCAATTTAAACCCCAGCGCTTCCATTATAACATTTTGGTAGACATGTTTCATGCCAATTATCTAACCTCTACCTCTTTCGGGTTTTTTAATAGAATATATATTTTTTTTTTTACCATAAACATATAAGAAAAATTTATGACCCCACGGGGCGGGGCCAATTTTGACCCCAGGGCTGTTATTTGAAGATATTTGGTAAACACAAAATATAAAAATTTTCATGCCAAATATCTAAGCTCTAGCTCTTTGTGTTTTTTAAAAGAAGATTTTTTAAGATTTTACTATATGCATAAAAGGAAAATTAATGACCCCCCGGCGGGGCAAATTTTGACCCCAGGGCTTCCATTTGAACAAACTTGGTAAACACTCACTAGAAAATGTCTCATGCCAAATATCTAAACCAGAATTCTGCATGGAATAAAATTATTTGAACAATTTTCAAAGGTGACCACCAAAGGAACATTCCTGTAAAGTTTGGATAAAACTGTCTCAGCCGTTTATGAGGAGATGTCATTTAAAGTAAAAGTTTACGGACGGGCGGACGACGGACGGACGCCGGACAAAAGCGATCACATAAGCTCACCATTTTACTTTGCGACAGGTGAGCTAAAAATATAAATTACAGCTCAA